>NC_054558.1:2447530-2747530 GCF_017654505.1 Polyodon spathula | reverse complement strand
TCGTTGAGATTTTTACAAATCTGTGCACGGGACTTTAACAGTGTTGGGGGATTAAGAAAAGGAGGGGGGGGGATCATTTTTGTTATGACTTGATGCATCAATAAACTGTTCTATTCAATTTAACTGTGTGCTTGTGTTTGTCCTCAACTCACTTTTGTACTACCTAAGTAATAACAGCTCACAGTACTGGGAGATACACTGTGTATATCAATGAGCATAGAGAAATGTATATCATTTCTAAATAGATATAATCTAAACAGTGCATTGGTCTTTGTTTTTGGACAGATGATTCTTGGTATAATGATTGTGTTCACCCTTTACACTTGTAAGTAATGGTCATTCTAATGAAACATTGTATTTACAGTACACCTCGGGTGTTGCTTTATAACTCGGGCAGTGATGCCCTGGCAGTCTGGGATTAATGGTATTCAGCACACCCTGTCCCTGTCATTCTCCCTTCCACGCTGCCGCTCTATGGGGACTGTACGATTGATCTAAACTACGACGGGCGCTGTGCAAAACCCGTCCATTACACGGACTCCCCTGGTCATTCTTGCTCGAATCTGGACAGCAGGGGCGCACACAGCACCGTGTAAGCTTGCCGTGGCAAGCGTTTCAAGAGCAGTCCGCTCCAGACAGAAGGGTGCGCCCCCAGCCAGAGAACCCGTCTGTTTAACGTGTGGTGCAAGGCTCCTGTTCCTGCCGGTGCCAGTCGTGTGACCCCTGCAGGATCGCAGGGTAACAACAGATCCCGAAAGGAGAGCGAACTAAGCTTTTTAAAATGCGCTTGTGAAGACTGGCGGTGTAATCGCTGGAGATGCTTTTCTTTTGTTAAAACTAATACAAAAACCTGGCTTGTTTTCTATACTGAGTTAAAAGTATAAGAAACTAAGGCGTGTTTTCTCCAAGCATTTCTTCCTTTCTTTACCTTAAGTTTGCTTGAAAGAAGACAATCGGTGATAGAATTATAAACAAAACACTTTGAGAGTGCTTAAGATGTGACAAACATGGTCTGTGCTGTTAAAATGTGTTTTAAACTTAAACACGCATTTTCTAATAATGCTGAATGTGAATATATAACACAAGCAGTTCTCCTTCGGTCAACACGAAAAAGGCAGTGCGGTGCGGCTGTCCATTCCTGCCCAATGAAAAAAGAGCGTTCCAGGCTTTTCTAGCCAATCAGAATTCCGTAACGAGGTAAGCTTGGGAGGATTCAGCCAATGAAAAAACAAAACAAAACAAAACAAAACAACAGTACAGATAGCTTGGTTTTGTTTGGTTGCGTTCTTGACTGACGTCGAGAAGAGCTTATCAGAAAGGGAAGGCGCTGAGAGGCAGCCAGTCAGCTTGCCGTGTGAGTGGAGTAGGCGGTATCGCCAGCCCCAGCTTGCTTCGCCAGTGCTCCAGTGCGCTTGCTTATTTCGTGTGGTGTCGAGAGTTGCATGGTCGTGTGCAGCTGCTAGACGAGTTCTCAGTAATGCACATTTAAACATAACATATCTCAAGTCGCCTAGCAACAGCATGACCCTGGTGTTAAGCTGCGCGGCGCTGCTAGCTAGCGTTGTGACTCTTTCGTGCGGGCTGGGGGTCGGCGGCGGAGCGAACCCCGCCGGCTCCTGGTTTGTGAAGACTCGGACAGTCCGGGGTGTTTTTGGCAGTGCTGTTAACGAGGGCTCGGCGCCGGACCCCCCCGCTTTCGCCCTGCACCGCGACAGTGAAGCTGACAAACGCAGCACGGAGCTCGGAGATGCCTGTAACGACTGGAGAGGGTTTGCAGCCAGGCTCGCTAACAACACGCACCCGGTAAGCACGCATTCGCGGACACGGTGATCTTTACTTGGTAGCACAACCACCCCCCGTCTGTGTCGTCGACTAACCTGCAAGGGATGTGTTTGACCGCAGACCGCTGCTTGAGGTGTATATCGGCTGCAGTTCATTGATACCCGGCGACATGTCTCTGAAGAGATATACGGGACTCGGGTTTGCAATGGAAACGCGCTTGATTTGCAAGCTTGGCAGGCGTCAGGTGAGCAGTGCATTAGGGCGTGCGCTAGCTTCATTTCTTATTTTGCAAGACGAAATTATATTTAGTCTTCCAGCTGCAGAACTCGTTTTATGAATCCAGCCCAACTGGATTCGCTCAGACATTTGTTGTTTTAATTGCATTGTTTATTCATCAGACAAAAAAAACAAGTGACGCGTGCGTTTAACATGCTGACAACGAGACCACAGCGACGGTGGTAGTGTTTTGCGGATTATCCAGCCAAACTAACAATCCTTATCTAAGGGAAATGGACGCTTTGTGCACGACAGACATGACGAGGGTGGTTTTCTGCTACCGCATTTTACTGATGTGTGCTCATCACTGTCGTCTGTAAACATTCACATGCCCTGTGCATAAAGTAAATAAAATACGCGTTTGAATCGGCCTGGGGTCGAAGCTGCGTGCAGTGCAGAGAGAGATCTCCGTTATATCCAGCACGGAAATTAGCTGATCAGATTTTGTTTTGCAGTGGGACCCGACGTGCCGCTGGACCGTATTGTTTCACTGGTTCACAGTGCAGTGTTTGACTCGTACATGCCTCGTATTGCTCGAGTTGTACAAGCCAATACAGCAGTGTAACCCCGAAGTATAATGCAGCACCTGCTTCCTGCCCTCTGCCTTGGAGGAGGCTCGTTTGACTGTGATTGATTGACAGCACAGGACACTCTGGTAGTGGTTTCCAACAGAGTTGCATTGCCACCTCAGTCCCACCTTCACCAAAGCAATGGAGAGACTGCGATGAAACGGGAGTCTCGCTTCCACGCCTGCACTCTGATGCACAGGGACGCTCTGGTTAATAGAGGTATCCCACACTCGGAATGCTCTGTCTTTGAAATGAAAACCGATAACGAGGGAAGCATGTGCTGGAGGCGTGGAATTAAGACATGCAAAACCATTCCATTTCTCATAGGCAAGCTAGCAAAGGACTACCCTCCAAGTTCACTATTATTATTAATAGTATTAATATATAGAAGGATAGATGGGCTGCCCTGAATTACAAGGTTATAATTGCATCAATGGGATCTGGTGACCCTAAACTAAGAGAGCTAGGTGGGAGTGGTCTATGACTCCAGAACCCCTGCGATGCAGTTATGCCCTGAAGTCATTCCCTTCAGCCCCGCTGCTCAGCGTTTCTGTCGATTCCTCCACTCCGAAGGTCTCTATCGAAGGTGTATTTTCTTTGCTGTGTTTCCCTGTTTTCTTTGGTCTCCGGTGAATGATTCTGTGGTGTGGGGATTTCAAAATGGGCCGACCTTTCCAGCACTTGGCATTTAAAAAATATATAATCGACAGCAGCTTTGCTGTTTGTGTCTCAGTGTCTGTTTTATTAGTTGGTAGATCTGACCTCGGCAGCACAGAAGCTCTTTCACATCCAGGATCCCTTTTGAACTAAAGAATTTACAATGAGGTGGAGGAGGTGGGAGAGCCAAGATTCCTTTCTGAAAATAACTTTTTGTTGTTGTCTTTCTGTACGAAACCAGAACGCACGCCTCTCGCAATGGGTTTTGTTTACAGAGTACGCACACACGTTTGGACAGCGTGGACAGGCTGTTTTGTACTGGGGTTTATTTTCAAAGCCACTTTCTCTTAGTCTTGGCAGCGCTGGTGTTTCTGGTGCACCACGGGGTTACTGACTTACTACACTGGTTTTTGTATTCACACTGGCTTGAGTCAGTGGTGTGGATCCAGGAGCTCAGGCTGCTGTTGTAGAGAGGTTGAAGTCAAGAGCCTGCTCTTCAAACACTGTCATCAGGGTTACTGGGGCGTAGCGCCCTCAGTAAACAAAACTCCCTGAAATAGCAGCACCACACACACACACACACACGCACACACACTTTGCAATAACTGTATACGTGTGTCTTCATTCATGCTTTATTATACAGCTGTAGGTCGTATTTGTTTTCATGACCCTCCAGTCGTTTACAGTTCCGTTCTGTGCTGGTTTGAAGTTACCTGCCTTCTGAAACCCTGTAGAGTGCAGCCCCTTGCTCTCACCCAGCCAGTCTACAGGCATTAGGGGAACCTGCAGCCTTTTCATTCACTGCACGTTCTTTTAGTTTCCCTGGAAGTGTGAACCATCGCTTGTCAAAAGACACACACGGCCTTACTGCTCTTAAGAGAAGTTAAAAACAGTAGACAGGAGCTAACAGTTTCTTTTTTTTTCTTCTCACTGAGTGATCAGAGTGTGCAGTGATCTCTGGGTCTCCCCCCGTACCCCGAGACTTCTCATTAGCCACGACTCTGCCTTTCTCAGCTCTCCCCGATTGAGATCTGGTGCGACCGGTTCTCAGCCTGCACAAGCAGCGCTTTTGAAACCTTGAGTTACCGCTGCATTGCAATGCATTCGCTCGGGATGCCTCTGGGGTGATGTCATCATCTCGTTCATGAGGAAAGTGCTTTGAAGCAGCGGGGTGGTCTTTCAGTAGCAGTCCTGCTCGCTCACAGTCGGTGATCACGGCTTCAAACCCACTCATGGTCCTGTCTGAGCTGTAAAGATAGAGTACAGATACAGCGCAGTGCTTCTCCCCTGGATGTTTACTGTGTGCGTGGCCCTCTCTTCAGTGTACTGATGCTGGATTGGCTGAGCTGTTGAAGATCGGATCTTAGGAGCTCCAGCCTTGCATTTTGCAGCTGGATGTTATTCCCCCAGCAGACCGGACCATTTCTAGCCATGGTAACAGTTCATGTGCTGTCCACCACTGAGGAACAAAAAAAACCATGACCCATGACATGCAGTGAGGTCTCCTGGAAATTGCCTGTGTGTCTGAAAAGTTGCACAGTGGCCTGCATTGCCAGTCAAAGTCTGTTAAATAAATGTAGCTGAAATGTCTGTTATTTTTAAAGCGAAAGGGAGGAATCGTGCTTTGAGCCAGGGGGACGGCTTAGTGAGGCGCTCTCTCAAGCGAGCACTGCAGCATTGATTGTGTCAGTCAGCGCATAGCAGGAGATAACTGAACACATTTCTTAGGCATTGTCTCGGAGCGGATGCATGAGGAGGGCTGCTCTGCAAACACTTCCAGCGCTCATCTGTCCTCCTGTCTGTAACGCATGGTGCAGACCTGGGACCCAGCCTCTGAGGAACATCATTTCAGAGGTCAAAGGCGCTCTGTAAAGTAGGCACAGTTTGTTGTTCATTTTGCCACTTGGATTTGCAGGGATGGCAATAAGACCCCCATTGCATAGCAGTGTGAGCCGTTCGCTGGTTTTACTGCAAGATGCACCCAAGCTTGTTGCCTAGACACTGTGGCGAATCAAGTTTGTTTTAAAACCTGGAGTGGGTGAAACTGCTATGCAATAGGAGTCTGTGCTGTACTTTCAGACTGGCCTTTAGGTCCCTGATCGTTCAACCTGTTTTGAGACAGATGAATGCAGATGACTGAGGGTGGGTCATTTACCCCACTATTACCCCAGTTAATCCCCTTGCTAACTAACTATCAAACTCAACCAGAGCTTGTAGCCTGCAAGCTATTGTTGTTCATCTCGTGTTTTAGCAGTAGCTCGGAGCAGGTGGAGAAAGTGTTTTGGTGCTCTGTTTAGAAATGCGTCGCTACATGCTCGTTGTCTTGTGCGTTTCAATCCGAGGCACCCTCCTTTTCGAGGGAGAGGCGCGTGATGTTTGCAGCTTGGCTGGAACGTGACGCTTTGATCAGAACGGCTGCGGGTGTGCAATGCCGGTGCCAGGAGGGTGACGGCGGTCTGTTGGAGTGTGTGTTGGTTATCATGCTGTGTTTGTCTTCTCCAGAAAGTTGGCTTTGTCCTCTGCCCTATCACGTGGGTGTCGGTCGATGATTGATGTGGCATTGCAATGCTTGTAGGGGTTAGCTGACACACCTACTGCTTCTAGTACTTGAAAGAGGGGGGCGGCGCTTGTCGATTTCCAGTCTGTTTCGCTTGGGTGGCGCTGTGGGCTTTCACTGCATGGTTTTTGCAGTTTCGTTTTTACTGTTGATTTAATTGGTTGTGCTTAATTCTGTGTTCTTCTGAGTTTGCAGTTCAGGTCAGTTCGTTTGGTCCAGCAATGCAGAGGGTGTTGAAATTATGTAGCACTGCATGCAGAAAGAGCTAATGTTTTTAACCTACTGTTCTATCCTGCAATTCCACGTTATTCAATGAAACCAAAAGGACATGCCCCTCTTTGTATTGGGGCTGTCTGCTGTTGTAATTACAGTATTGTTTTCAGTTCTGCTGTTTCTGTGTAAGCAGTAAAAATGTATGGAAAAGAAAATGGAAAAGGTATATTGCACAAGCTTAATTCAGAGAGATGACTTTCCTGAGATCAAGCGCTGCTTCGCACTGTTGCGCAATTTGGAATGGTGGAGTTCTCTCTGTGATTCTGTCATTGGATTTGAATTTAAGAGAAAAAAAAAAAAAAAGTATTTCTGACAAGGTTGTCAGCCTGAGACCCGATTAATCTGCAAAGCGTCCTGCACCTACAAGCTGACAAGGTTTTATACCTCGGCATTACCCAGCACAGCAATCCTAATTAACAAGGGCAGCTCAGCCACGGCAAACCTGCTTCATTTCAATTGCAAATCCTTCTCTCTCGCAGGTGAAGCGGGCAGTGCCGCACGCCAGGTGCCTGCAGGACGAGAGGGGTGTGAAAGAGCCCGACCAAGCTTTCGTTCCTTTCACGGCCTGACCTTTCTTTTACTTGGCGTTCAGACTTGCCAGCCTGTGTGTTGGTGCAATGCGTCTCATGGAACTTTTTATCTTGAGCCAAAGCATGTTGAATTCCTCCCTTTTTATTGTTTTTAACCCCAGCTGGGAATGCTCAGATGGAGTTGCCTCCCCTCTGTAACACACTTTGAGTTCTGGAGGAGATATGTGTTCTGCTGCAGTATTAGCAACACGTTGTGGATTTCCTAAATCCTGGCAAGGCACAGACTGCTTTGCAATCGGAGTCTTGCGTCCGTCCTACAACGCATGTGCTGTTTTGTTCTCAAGCGTTTTCACCTTTCACATACTGTGCCTCGTTCTTTTTGTTGGCTGTCTTGCATAAAGCAGGCTTTGTGCACATGTGTTGGATCGTGCCTCATAATAAGAGCCAGCTTTTTTTTTTTTGTTTGTTTTTGCTGTCCTGAAATATCCAAGTCCTGCTGCTGCAAGAACTTGAAGGTGATTCTTTTTTTTAAATTTGTTTGTATCTTTCCGTTGTTGACTTTCGCTCCCGAGCTGTGCAGCCCGCGGTGAAGATCTTTCCCGGGATCTGCTGCTTCAGGCGTTCCAACGACTTCTATTCTGTTTACAAAAAACAAAATCTGATAAAATAACCCGCAGAGTTCTGCTGTCAGGGCTTGATCCTAATCAGCATGACATGTTTCCACGACGCCTTTTCACCAGTCCGTCCTTCTCCATGCGTTCCCTTCCCCCTCGGTTCAGACGTGCTTGGAGGTCAGAGGTGCTTCACAGAGCAGCTCCTGTGAGGCTGCAGGGGTGCTGTAAACTCCCTGGGGTTTAGAGGTGACACAAAGCGAAGAGCTTCCACAGGACTCTGTCGTACCCATACCATTGTGCTCTCTAACTGGAGTGTAAGGTTTGATTTCCCCCGTCCTGCAAGTTGCTCTGCTGGTATTGTCGTGCATGAGTGAGACGATCCCAAACTCATCATGTGCTTATGAAACCCCAGACATCCGTGGAAAACAACTGGGATTGTCCCGGGTTTTTTGACCCGGTTGGAAATTGCTGTATTTGTGTTTGTATCACTACACGACTGTAGCAGCGCGCTCAGCAAGTTGACAGCACAGTCTCTTCTTGTTCTCCAGGGGCGCCTCGGTTCCAGTCGGGGCTTTCTGGTCGATTCGAAGACCCTCTGCCTCAATCGGGAAGCTTTCCTCTGCACACAGCTGCCCTGGCAGCTATTCCAGTAACTGCTGAGAGCGATGGTTCCGCATCGTATACCTTACGCACCAGGTGGTGAATAGCAGTGATTTTTACTCTGTTGCGTTTCGAAAGCTTTCCCTTTGGTCCAGGGATGGCCTGTTTAATGAAATCTCATGCCCTGCCTAGGTTACCAGACAGAGTGGCACACCTGGCCCAGGCTGAGAGAGCACAATGTGCTTGAGTCATTAACGGACGTTTCTTAATTACTTTCTGATATGATGGACAGCCATAAAGTCAAACAAACTTTTCTCAGCCCGTGCCGCCGTCAGAGTGACACTGGAAGAATCTATCGGGGAGGGCAACAGACATTTTACTGGGATCTGGAATGGTCTGGGCTTGCGTTTTGAGTTGGTGAGATCCTAGTAGGGAAACCGTGTTAGGAGCCTGGTTTAGAGAGCAGTTCAAGCTCGGCTGCTGTGTTGAGATTGAGAAGCTTCTTCACAGGCTGTGTGTTTGTGTGTCTCTCTCTGCTGGGATCCGCCACTGGAATGCGGGTCACGTCGTGCTGTTTGGCTGGGCGGGTGTCTCTGCTGTCAGGCAGGGAGAGGCAGGCTGCTGCTCCCGCTGTGAAGCTGTCTTGTCAGAGTGCTGTTCAGAGCACAGCTGTCTCCCCAGTAAATACAGCACTGTAATTAGAATACGGCATCTCACTGGGCTACAGCTTCAGACTGTGTGTGTGTGTGTTGGGGGGGTCCTGGGGCTCTAATTAAAATCTGAAATAATCTTTCCTTCTTTCAAGGGGATATTGGGCAGAAGCTAAGGGGGGAAAAAAAACATGAAAACATGTTCAGGCACTGTGTGTTTTTAAAAAAAAAAAAAAAAAAAACACGAAATGTGATCCACTGCGACAGATAAAATCAGCACTAATGTAATGAGAGTAAGTACTGAACTGTTGAACAAATGATCGCGTGCTAGCAAGTCAAACACTGTGAATAGAGCTGCAGTTGTGTGTTGTTGACCCCCTCCCAGCAGGGTTAGCGGTGCTCAAGCTAGCTGGAGCGCCAGTCTGCAAGTGGTCACTTTCACTGCTTGCCAGCTGCTGTTCAGTGCATCTCTCTTCAGTCGCTAAAACAGGGTGTTGTACATGTTTACTGAAGCAGCAGCAGTGAACTTGTCATTATCCTGTTAGCTTGCTTTGATGGGGCTGTTACTGGCTCACTGGGGCCTCATTAACCCAGAATGATTCGCTCAGTGCAACGTGTAGTCGGTTTGCTACTGCTCTGAATTTAAATCCCCTGTTTTCTCTCTTCCTTGCAGTTTCCCTTCTTCGATCTGAGTGGCTCGGTGTCGCTGGCCTGGGTGGGCGATGGGACCGGAGTAAGTATTTCTGCTCGCATTCATTCACGTGAAGTGCAGTCCAGCTGGATCCACGCTGACAGCACCAGCAGGGCTTGTGAGGGCAGGGCTGGGGGTGGAGCTCAGCTCTGTGATGGCATCCTGGGTTCCAATGCCAGCTCGGTGGATCGGCCATTACCCTGTGCTCCCCCGAGCCAGCTTGCAGCCTGTAGGCAGGGGTGCCAGGTGGGGGGTATTAGAACATTTGCATGACATCACTCTTATTCCTATTGGTACAATGATATACAGACTGTTTGTTTTAAAGCATCACAGTGGTGTTTTATCTCGTAAGAAGGCTTGATTTCACTTTTTTTTCCTTTGGTGATGGATGTATATTATCTATGTAGATTTTTTTTTTTTTTTTTTTTATGCAAAACTGCAGAAGCTACTGACTGTGTTGCGGGGGGGGAGTAGAATGTCTTTACTTCATGCACACTGGTAATGTTATAGGCTTTTAACTGTAAAAAGAAAAAGATGAAATCACGTAGAATCCCATCGCATGCTTCGCTCTGGGCTTAACTCAGAACAGACTGCAGTGAAGCCTAGAAAGGTTGCTGCAGTTCTGAGCTTTCAAGCCTCATTACCCTGTCTTGCACCTGACAGTAAGATGAATCGTACTGTAGAGTTAATGAGCTTGCCTCTAGCTAATATTAATTTGAAATATTACAGTTTCATTTAGTTAGTGGCAGTGTAAGAAATCTAATTTTGAAGTGTTGTGTTTTTTTTTTTTTTTTTTTTCTTCCGTTCTCCGCCCGCAGAATATTTTTTGTGAAACTGCCGGGTGGATGCAGGGAGCTGCTGCACGATCAGTATTTGCAAACCGCAGGGTCAGTTTGTAATGAGTCATTGTGTTGATCGTGACGGTTAAACCCAAGCTCATCTCCCTTATATTACCGGTCTTGGTTCTCGTGGGAATCCGATTTGATTTTAAACATGAGCAGCACGGTTGTCTGTCGCCAAACGCTGCGTTTGCTGCAGGTGGAGGGCAAGGGGTTTGCCTATTCAGGGTCCTGTCTGCTGCTTCTCATCACTTGTGTCTGGAATAAGCATGTTGGCAATATGCCTTTGCTTGATGTTTTACTTGCTTGCAGGTAGTCCTGGCATTGACTACGTTCCAGGTGCCGTTACTGCTGGTGAAATTTGGCCAGTCCAAACTCTACAGAAGGTACCGATCTCTATTTATTTATTTAATCTGTTTTTTTAAATACATGTACAGCGTTGAGAGAAACCAGCAATGTAAAAGTGTAGTTGCTTGCACACAAGCGAAGCTCCGCAGGCTCGAGTCTCAGTGCTGTGTGTGTGTGTTGTTTACAGTACAGTGTGTGCTTTGTGAATCGGACCTGGTTTAAAAGCGGTCCCTTGTCTGGAGCAGTGCTGTGAGATGTCGTCTCGTTTCAGTGAGAATTATGGGAAATCATTCTCGGATGTCAGCGGCCTCATTAACAACACCTTCATCCGCACAGAGTTCGGGATCGCCATCGGCCCGGAGAACTCCGGCAAGGTCTGTCTCTCTCTGTGATTTGAAACGATAGCGGGATTGCCACCTGCCTCTGCTCGGGCAGATCCACGCCGCTGTGGCGAGCCCGTAGTGGGGGAGTTAGAATAGGAATCAGGATGGGAGCTGCAGAGGCGTGATGAGGATTTGAATCTCTGCTGTGTAACAGTTTAGATGCAAGAGTTAACAGGGGGCTTGTCGAAAGCAAAACGGACAAAACTCCAGCCGTTACCCTGGTTTTATTGCCCTGGATTATCAACCGACGCGTGTTCCTTGTTGTTCTCCCTGGTTCCTTGTTTAAACTCCCTGTTGTCCCCCCCCCCCCCCCCCTGCAGGTGATCCTCACGGGAGATGTGTCGGGAGGGAGTGCAGGAGGCAGGATTTTTCGGTCTCTGGATTTTGGGAACAGGTTTTCCCGTATGGATCTGCCCTTCCACCCCCTGACGCAGATAACCTACAACCCCAGGAACGCCAGTCAGCTGCTGGTCCTCGGCATCAACGTGAGACGAATCAATACGCTGTGTCCCTGTGTCTCAGCTCTGCATGTCTCCCTGTAGCGCTTCAGTGGCCCTTCCCATGCAGTCCTTATGTTGCAAATATCTCACGTCTCCTCTTCCCGTACACTCTCCTCTTGTCTATTTGTCTTTCTTTTGTTAATGTTTGATTTCATGTGCATGTTGCTTTTTCTTCCTTTGTGTGGGTGTAATTTCACATATAAATGTTGCTGTGCGCCCTGCTGAATGATATTTGGAGCACGGCTCACTCTTGCTAGTCCCTCTGCGCTCTACGTGTTCCTGCAATTCTCTCCACTTGTCCTGCTGTGTTGATCAGCTTGGGGAGGCAGTCGCTCCCACACTGAACTGTTGTTGAGACTCTGATATCCAGAACAGCGTTTCTCTCTCTCAATCCTTTTTCAGACGTGCAAGTCTCTCCATGTTTAAGGTGAACGTCTTTGTGTTTCTTTCAGTATGACCTGTGGCTCTCCCTCGACTTTGGGGAGACGTGGATAAAGATGCACGAGACCGTCTGCCTTGTGAAATGGTGAGGTGTCAAAACAACAGGATATTGTTTTAAAACAACGTCCTCAAATGAGTTAAATCTGCCATGTCAAATCCACCTGTCGAATGAATACGAACAGTGTGTTCACCTGTCTGTCCCGTGCCTCGTGTGTGTTTTAGCTGAGCTGCAGCGGCAGAATGATATTTTAAGGGCTGCTTATACAAGTGCAACTCATTTTTACCATTTGCACCCAGTGCTGTATTTATTAAGAGAATGGCTGAGGTGACGACTCTCTCTCATCTGTGTTATTCTAGGGGTCCTGAGAACACAATCTTCTTCACCACCTACCCCAACGGATCATGCAGTGAGTAGGGGGGGGGGTTAAGTATTAATACAGTGCCCCCCCCCCCACAGTGTCAGCCTGTTGTGTTCATTTCTTTATCTGTTTAAGGGGGGAGGGGGAGACCACGTGAACATGTAGAACTACAATTGAATGGAATAGTGCACAAATGAAAAAGCAGTTGCAGATTATAATGAAAGCTCAAGGTGTGCCCGTGTGATTGCGGCACGGCCCAAGTCCTTGCATGACACAGCTGGCTGCTGATCCCTGACCTGGCGAGGCACGCTTAGTGGCCGGTAAGGCCTTCGTGTCATTTAAACTGTGTTCTCCGATCTCGGACAGTCTCATATCTGATTTATACAGCATTGCCGTTGTTTCAGTTTTGGAAACTGGAACGTTTTGAGGGTCAGGGGGTCGTGTTATAGGACGTACCAGACCTTCGTTTGGGTCTGTTTTTAATGATCTGAACGCCGGCGCTGTTTCACTCTGTATTTATCCAGCTGGTAATCTGACCCACGTATTAATGTTACTACATAGAACACAAATCATCTGGTTTGAAAATAAAGAGATCAAGATCAAACAGACCTCTTAGCGACCTGCACTGTGACCGCGCCATTGAGACCACAGTGGAGTGTGGGTGCATTTTTACGACATGCCCCTGCTGTTTGAAAATGACGTGTTTGATCAGCTGTTTGTTTAATTTGTTGTCCCAGTTGATCGGGGGATGCTGGAGCTCAGGAAGACGTCCGATTTTGGGAAGTCCTTCCAGACGATCGGGACCAAGATCTACTCCTTCGGTCTGGGCGGCAAATTTATCTTTGCGTCCGTCATGACTGGATCGGTGAGAGCCAGAGTCTCCTCCTGCTAATTCATTATTTAATCTCAAGGCAACGCTGTACCATGGTGTCCAGTTCCTCATGAAATATATACAGGAGTGACAGAGACTTACTGGACAGCTGTGTAAACACTCAAGTGTGCATGCTTTTAGATCTCAGTTATTTAGATCCCTAACAAAATCCTAACGATTCTGATACTGTCCTGGGCTGGGTTCTGTTGTGTTGGGGGACTGCTTACCCCCGGCACAGGCAGCTTGTACTAAAAAGAGCTTCAGCTCGGACCTGCATGTTGTGATGGACATCCCACCCATGCCTGTGTGTGTAGTTGCACAAGTCTGCACCTCTCACCCTGACTCTCGCTCTCTCTCTTTCTCTCTATCCCACAGGGCACGACACGGGTGATCCACGTGTCGGTAGACCAGGGGGAGTCGTGGAACATGGCCCAGCTCCCCCCGGTGGGTCATGAGCAGTTCTACTCCATCCTGGCAGCCAGTGACGACATGGTGTTCATGCATGTGGACGAGCCAGGGGGTACGTGTGGCGCCGTGGCAGTGTTCCAGAGGGTGGGCTGCAGCGTTAGCAATGGGTTCAGAGGCTTGCTGCTGCTGAGAGACGCTGTCTCTTAGTTTCACAGCGCTTCTCAAATTGACGTCTGTTATATCTTTTTAATTTCCTAAAGGGAAGCGAGTAGTAAATTCAAGCTCGGTTGGGTTGTCCTGTGTTTCATTTTTTTTTTTTGCATTCCAGACACCGGTTTTGGTACGATCTTCGTCTCAGACGATCGAGGAATCGTTTACTCCAAGTCCCTGGAGAGGCACCTTTACACGATGACGAGTGGGGACACGGATTTCACCAACGTGACCTCTCTGCGGGGGGTCTACATGACCAGCGTCCTGGCTGAAGGCGAGTCTCTCCAGTGGCTCTCTGTCCTAAGATGGTATCGCCAGGCTGCTGTGAATCAGACCTGCCGTCCGCTGCCATGCCCTACACAGCTCTCCAATGTGCAGCATCTAAAGTCATGATGTCTGGGTTAAAGGAAGTTCTCCTTTTCCACACCTTGCTACCACCTCGGCGGTAACTTCAGGACCAGAGCATTTTTAAAATTAAAAACAGGTCTTCACGATAGGTCTTTCAAAACTGCACATTTAAGACCTACATTTCTGGCCAAAAGTTCCGCATCCTGCGTTGCTAGTCCCTCCTCCCACTTCTCCATCTCAAGACGCAGTGGGACCTCGTGGTAACCATGTGTCTGGCATTTCTGTTCCAGACAGCTCCGTGCAGACGGTGATCACGTTTGACCAAGGAGGAGAGTGGAAGCCCATTCGAAAGCCGGAGAACAGCCAGTGCGACTCCACAGCCAAGAACAAGGAGATGGTGAGTCCGTGGGGAGAGCAAGCCCTCCTGTGAGGCTGGCTCTGGCTTCAATCACGCCGCCGTCGCTCAGGGTCATTTCTAGTTCCTCTAGTCAAGAGGCGATCCAAGCAGACTGGTCCCCTCTCACTCGAGCGTCTCGTAGGAGCCAGACTTGTAACCTAAAATGAACTATTTCGCATTTCGAATTCGCATACACACACACACACACAAAGCAAAGCAAAGCAAAGCAAAACGCAACGCGATTAGTCAGTAAAACATCAAACACCTGTGCATTTGCAAGGCTCTTGAAAGCCTGCCTCTGCAGTGTGTGTGTGTGTGCTTGTATTTGCATGTGGTTAGAACACTCTCTTCACACTGGCACGCAATGCTGTTTGCACTCTGAGTCGCCCTTGCAATGGATCTGGGTGTCTCTCTAATTAACCCTTTTGCTAGACGGAGGCATAACCTGTGGAACGTCTCTGTCAGCCAGCCAGCAAAGAGGCGATTGCAGCCGTGGACAAAGACAACTCAGACAGCGCTGCCCGCTGCCTCGGATCACTGAAACTGATCTCGCTGCGCCACCTGCTGCTGCTGATTCACCTGCATTTGTCCTTGGAAAGGAAATCGCAGTGAACCAACAATAAAGCAATTTGACTGAGTGTGTAGCGACTTTTAAATGAATTCATCTCGGAGCATCCCTGCTTTCGCCTGCAGTGTCCAGAGCAGCCCGAGTGATTTATTGAGCGTTGGCTGTGTGTTCGGGTGAAGTGGCTGGCACGGCCGGTCTTGTTCAGTGGAAGGTGTTCTCTGTCTCCTGCTGGCTGGTGTGTTGCAGTGGTAACCGTGCATTGTTTCCTGTTTCCTCTCTGCAGTGCAGCCTCCATATCCACGCCTCCTACAGCATCTCTCAGAAACTCAACGTTCCCATGCTGCCCCTGTCCGAGCCCAACGCTGTGGGCCTGATCATCGCTCATGGTACAGAGAATGATAATGTGACGGGGGGGGGAGGCAATCCATTAAAACAGACATTCTTTAGATGAATTAGAGCTTTGTGGATAGGGCTGCTTGTGACTGTAGCAGTATTATTATTTAATCTGGGCTACGATCTGGAGGAATCCAAACACATTGTAGCTTTTCATGTATACAGTGTAGTCCTGTTTGTGATTTATCAGTAAGTGGTGGGGGCTGATTTCTCCCCCCCCCCGAATGTGTGTTTCATTGCCCCTCTCTGCTTCCCACAGGCAGCG
Source organism: Polyodon spathula (assembly GCF_017654505.1). NCBI lineage: Eukaryota > Metazoa > Chordata > Actinopteri > Acipenseriformes > Polyodontidae > Polyodon > Polyodon spathula. The sequence goes on along the minus strand of NC_054558.1, from coordinate 2,732,001 downwards.
TGGGGGACGCAATCTCTGTGATGACCCCCGATGTGTACGTGTCCGATGATGGGGGGTACTCCTGGATCAAGGCTCTGGCGGGACCCCATCACTACGCCATTTTGGACTCCGGGGGGCTCATTGTGGCTGTGGAGCACAGCACCTCCCAGCCCATCAAACACATCAAGTGAGCCGGGGTCACCTGGGTGCTTGTGTTTCAGTGGGCGTCCTTGAATCGCAGGGGTTATTGTGCACAGAACGCAGATTGAAACGGGCTGAGCGTTGGCTGTTGGTCTTGTTGCTAGCTTGTACTAATCAGATGGAGCCCTGATCTTCATCCTTGTTCCCTTCACTACCCTTATAAAAGATTATCACAGTGTTTTTACACTGGATTGTTTTTTGCACATGGTTATACTACCATAGTTTTCTTTGGCTTGCCATGTTTATTAATATGCTTTGCCATACCTTGCTGTTATTTACCATGCCCTTTGCTGTGCTTTTACTCTTCTATAACAGCTGTTATAGAAGAGTTAAGAGACTCTTCTATAATAGGTGAAGTAATAACCCGTTTGTACTTGTTTTTCGTCGCCGCAGGTTCTCCACAGACGAGGGGCAGTGCTGGTACCGGTACAACTTCACCGCTGACCCGCTGTACTTCACGGGCCTGGCTTCGGAGCCTGGGGCCCGGTCCATGAATGTCAGTGTGTGGGGGTACCGGGAGACTCTGATCACACAGTACTGGGTCTCCATCACCATCGACTTCAATGAGCTGCTGACCCGCGACTGTGAGTCCACCAGCGTGTAGACATGAAGCTGCATCATTCACAGGGGCTCGGAGCATTTTAACAAAGAACATGTCAACTAAAAAAACAAGCGTTTGAGTAATTAACAATAAGAAGCGCTCTGAACGATTGGAAAGGGTCAGGGTTTGAGTAATTAACAATAAGAAGCGCTCTGAACGATTGGAAAGGGTCAGGGTTTGAGTAATTAACAATAAGAAGCGCTCTGAACGATTGGAAAGGGTCAGGGTTTGAGTAATTAACAATAAGAAGCGCTCTGAACGATTGGAAAGGGTCAGGGTTTGAGTAATTAACAATAAGAAGCGCTCTGAACGATTGGAAAGGGTCAGGGTTTGAGTAATTAACAATAAGAAGCGCTCTGAACGATTGGAAAGGGTCAGGGTTTGAGTAATTAACAATAAGAAGCGCTCTGAACGATTGGAAAGGGTCAGGGTTTGAGTAATTAACAATAAGAAGCGCTCTGAACGATTGGAAAGGGTCAGGGTTTGAGTAATGAGCAATAAGAAGCGCTCTGAACGATTGGAAAGGGTCAGGGTTTGAGTAATTAACAATAAGAAGCGCTCTGAACGATTGGAAAGGGTCAGGGTTTGAGTAATGAGCAATAAGAAGCGCTCTGAACGATTGGAAAGGGTCAGGGTTTGAGTAATTAACAATAAGAAGCGCTCTGAACGATTGGAAAGGGTCAGGGTTTGAGTAATTAACAATAAGAAGCGCTCTGAACGATTGGAAAGGTCACACTAAGGCAATACGACGATGCCTCTTGGCATATTTGTGTAGTGTAGTGTGAGGATTCATACGCGGTCGCGTGTCTCTCTGTCTCTCCGTCTCTCCCTGCAGGTGATGAGAAGGACTACATCCAGTGGCTGGCTCACTCCGATGACCTGAGCGACCCCAATGACGGCTGCATGCTGGGGTACAAGGAGACGTTCCTGCGCCTCCGCAAGGCCTCCGTCTGCTGGAACGGCAGGGACTACCTCGTCAACAAGCAGCCCAGCACCTGCCCCTGCACCCTGGACGACTTCCTCTGGTAAGCACCCCCCTGAGCCGCCCTTCGGAGGGTGGTCCTCTCGCTTTTCAAGGCGGCCCTTTGCTTGTTACGGTGTGTATCTCCTTGCTGAAATGGCCTTCTAATAATACAGCTGTCCCTGTCCAGGAGCTGGAGGGTGAGTTTGGAGTGTTTCCTTAGAGAGGGGGAGTTACCATTACTGCCGCTAATGAGAAATTATAGTAACTAAATGATTTTCTGTGAGAGGTCTGTTTGTCAGTGTTTTTGTTGTTCTATTAACGTTTTATCTGTAATAAAACGAAATGTGAAAAATAAAATGAAAAATAAAAAATAATTTCACAGGGCTGTGAGTGTGCTGCTGGATCCACATTCTCTCTCTCTCTCTCTCTCTCTCTCTCTCTACCCCTCCCTCCTCCCCCTTCTCCGCTGTGTTTTCCAGTGACTTTGGATACTTCCGTCCGGAAAACCGCTCAGAATGCATGGAGCAGCCGGATCTTAAAGGTCACGACCTGGAATTCTGCCTACACGGGAAGGAGGAGCTACTCCAGACCACTGGGTAATGAGAGGGGGGGGATGGGGGGGGAATTAAAAATCTGTATTTCAGAGTGCTGCATCCTGCCAGGTCGGATTGCCGCCGCACCATTCCCGTACACTTTGAACCACAGCACAGGAGACGATTAGGTGCCAGGAAGCAGTGGTCCAGGCACTTTCTTAAACAGCTTTCCATTTAAAAGACCTGATATTATATTTAAGAGGTGGGGTGCAGTGATAACATGTCTAGTGCTAATAAGAGGTGGAAAAAACGGATTTCAGAACCTTTTAAAACTACGTCTGTTAGACAAGTTGCCTTCTTATGATGTTGTCTGTTGGGCTCGGTTCAGCTTTCTGCAGATTTTATAATTGCATCTGAAGACCCTCGAACCCCCGCTTCATAAAGGAGCATTGTTAACGCTCGCTGACCAGCCAGCGACCCCCTGAATCCTCTGTGTGTGCTTTGATTGGCAGCTACCGTAAGATTCCGGGGGACAAGTGTGAAGGCGGGACCCTCCCGGAGAGGAAGGTGATCGATCTGCGTAAGAAGTGCGTGAGCAACCTGCTGGAGCCGGCGCAGCTGGTAATTAGAATTGAGCTCCGGGCTGCAGCTCTCTCCACCAGGGTGAACAGGCTTCATGAGGTACCTGTTCACCTGGGGGGAGGTTCAGTTAAACAGCAGAGAGTGGGGCTTGGATTAAAGCAAAGTGACAGGGTGGCCCATCCCTGAGCTGCAGCTTGTGTTCAGTCAGTCAGCGAGGGGTGAACCGCAAACCAGGGCGGAAAAAACAGAGCTGTTCAGCTATAACTGCGTCCTTTTTTGTAATTTAAATGTTCTCTCTCTCTCTCTCTCTCTCTCTCAGGCTACCACACCCTCCACCAGTCCTGCCCCGATTGTGGCTGCAGTAATCGGGGTGCTGGCGATAGCGCTCGTAGCTGGGGTCCTCCTTGTGAAGAAATACGTCTGCGGAGGGAGGCGAGTTCACTGAAATCGAAACTTTGCTGGAAGGCTGGCCAGTCTCGTGTTTTTTAAGCACACAGTTCAGTCTCCACTTAAGAGGCCCCTGGGACTGAACTTCAGGGGGTGCTGAGGTCAGGATCGGGGTGTAGTCTGTGTCTGTAAAGAGAAGCTCAGATTGTTACCCCAGCAGGAGTGGAAAGGCCAATGGAGCGTTCCCTGGGGGTCTCCTGCCAAGATCGGCAGCCTGGTGCAGTAGAATTGAATCCACACTCAAAGCTTGTGTCCCTCGTCTCTCCCCAGGTTCCTGGTACACCGGTACTCTGTCCTGCAGCAGCACGCAGAGGCCAATGGGATCGATGGGGTGGATGAGCTGGAGACTAACTCCACCCACTCCAGCAGACGGGACTATCATGATGACTCAGACGAGGTACCTGGCTGCTTACACTGTGTGCATCGAACTCCACTCTGTGTATCACTCCATTGAGTAGCACGCAATCGCAATTCTAACAAAACTAAAAGAACCAGTGAGTCCTTACTAGCCAGCAGCTTTGTCTACAGACTTGGTTTCCTGTAGTTTTCCCTTAGATCACAGTATATACTGTACCCAGTATTTTTGCTTGCGTAGATTATAATGCATCGTTGGCTCAGTGATTTGTTCTCCTGCACTAACTGTAACCTTGTTGATACGTTGCACAGGATCTCCTCGAGAGTGTCTCTCCAGATGAAGACCACCACCCCCCCCCCCCCCCCCCCCCCCAACCCACGGACGGGGGGTCGGGTCGGGTCAGGTCGGCACGTCGTGCAGAATGCCCCCCTCCCCCCTGTTTGCTGGAAATACAAAGCAAAACTAAACCTCTCTACTGCAAACTTTACTGTGCACTAAAGAAACAATTAAACTAACCATTTAAATACATTGCAATCTGCAGACCAATAGGCAAACACTATGTTTTATGTTAGCAGAGAGAGAATTGAAATCAGCAAAGAGTACTATATACTGCTTTTTCCTTTTAAACTTTCTTTTTTAATAAATGGATTCCTGTTGAGCGCTGTGGAGTGAGAGAGAATATTGCAACACTGACTGGAAATGGTGTTAATACAGGCTAGCGCCCCCTATGGACTGTATGCAGTGCTGCCAATCTGGAGGCATTGGGAATGAAAGTACTCTGTTTACTGGCTGTTTGCACAGAGCTCGCAGGCCGTCAAGCTGAAGATGTGCAAATGTTGGCTTTGTTTAGGATGACTGTACTTTTGCGTGTCGTCTTTGTTTGTTTTCTAACTTGCTTGTTTTTGTTGTTCTTGTGTGCGTTTCAAGTGCAACAAGACGAGAGGGGGTTACATTCCCTCCGGGGGCAGACTGGGGGTGAGAATTTCATTACTGTTGCAAACCCAGATCTTCAGTGGATCCTGTCGTTCTAATAATTTGAAATGCGCGGCTGATGGCGATGGTTTTGCAGAAACGTCAACTGCATCAGTACTCTTATATTGGACTTGCATTGTAATGATGCTGCTCATTGTGCAAAGTCATCGCAGACTGCTGTCAGCTCAGTCCTGTGATTGCTTGTTTTTAACACAGATCTAGCTCTGTTTGGTAGAGGTTTATATGTCCAAGGGTTAGTAAGCTGGGGTAGGATTTATTTTGACAAAGAATGCCCCATGGCTCCTCGGCATAGTGTAGGTGTCATTTTAATTTTCAGGTAAAGTTTTGAAATTGTAAAGCTAAGTTTTGTCCTCTGCACCAGGAATACTGAATTGTAAATATTCACAATGCTTAGTTTTCACAGACCGGATAGCAAGGTACCAGTAAGCTTTGCTACAGAAGAGTAAGAGCTGGCTACTTCTGTTAGATCGTTTTTAACCTAAAGACCAACCTCAAAGATTTTGGTATTATTTTTCTTTTCTAGTTAAGCATTTCATTGATAGAGAAAGTCAGGGGTATTAGACCAAAAAGCTTTTTACGAATTTCAAAGCCATTAAAACATCATAACGTTTGAAATGATTACTAACGCAATTTTTGATTGAGCAAACATTTGAAGGAGTCTTTTTGACACTTTGAACCAGCCAGTAAAGCACTCGATTCTGGAGGTACACTAATTTGTGTTTTTTTTTTTTAATAGATTGTAAAATGTTGTGTGTCTCTATCTCTGTGTGTGTGTTTGGGAAAAGCTTCCTGGCCCAAGTCAGGTTTTCAAAACTATTCTGCAGCCCGGTTCTTATTTTTGACCCTTGGTGAGGAGGATCAGAATTGAGCACCTTTGAACTTAGCAATAAAGCAGAGAGTGTCCGGCAACAACAAACCTGCAGAACAAATGCAGCATCAGAGTCTGCTGTTCCTCCGAGTACAACCTTAACATGGAGGAGGCATCGCTGCAGGCAGAGGAGCGGCTTTTTAAAAGGCTCTGTCTCGATAAGTTCTAGATGAGGTTTTACAAGCTGCTGAGAGTCTTAAACCTGCGCAAAGCTGAACAGCCCCCAGTGAATACTTGGCGAGTTTAGGACCCCCTAGGAGGACTAGTCTTGGATTTGCATGTGACGTTTGGCTCTTACAAAATGTTCCAGCAGTGCTGAATGCATTGTGAATTTACTAGGGGTAGGAGAATGGAATACTAGTTTTGTGGTGGATTAATGTTGTTTTATATCCTGATTTTGTAGGATTGAAAAAGATAAATAAACTTAACTACTTAGAGGTTTTGGAATCTGCTATTTTTTTGTTGTAAAGCACCTAATGTTTTATCCAGAGTCCACTGTGTTACACCTGAAGTGAGCAGCCTTGTACTTGAGTGTGGGTTTTTTTAATGCACGAATAGTCTTTTTCAGTAGTGTTGAAACAACACTACAATACTGTGGTAGAGATTACAACCCCTACCTCCGAATGAGCCGAAAATCCTGTCGTTAGCCATAAAATACAGAAAGGACCAACCGGGACAAACAGGCTGCAGCTCTGAGCTTAACCCAGAGGTGCTTTCCTTCGGAACAGCTTTAGAATGATCGAACATCGCACATTCTAAATTCAGAGCGCCAAAAGAAAATCTTTATAATCGGAAATCCAAGCATGCATTGAAATCCGAACACTGGGGGAATCGTAGAGGGTTAGAGGAACACCAGCCAAGTACCCTCAAATCTGTAAATTTGAGATGGTCAGGGGCTGCTTGCACCACTGGAGGGTCACTCTTGACACGCTTTGTGGAACTAGCCATGCTTGGTTGCCTCTGTCAGTAAACACAGAGGAAGAGCTTGCAGCTGGTGTCTGAGATCCAGCCGTGAGCGATGCTCTCGTTAAATTAAAAGCAAGCCTTGCAATGTGAATTTCGTTTTGAAGTCGTACCGGCGGTGGATGGCGCTGGTACCGCGGGCTTGCTCTGAAGGATGTAACACAGCGTCTGAACGAGGACAGCTCTCTCTGTTCCAGTGCTGCATGTAGACTTCAGTGCCTGGCTGTCAAAGGATTGCTCTAACTTAAATTTTTTCTGTATATTTTGAAAATGTTTGTTTTACACTGTATTAATAATAATAATAAGAACTGTGATTAAAAATAATAAACTTAACAGTACTTTTTTTTCTTTTCATTGCAATGCAAGAGTTGTTCCCCTGCTACTCCATTAATAAAGACAATGTCATTTTAAAAAGTTTGCTGAGAGTTTCAAAATAAAGATGGGGGTGCGGAATCCAATACACATCAAACAGTACTAAAGAAAATCTGTTCGAGTTTATTAGACAGCCAGTGAAACAGTTTACAAGCTAAAACACAAATCTGAAAAGAGCGCTAGGCCTGAGAGCAGCGTGGGCTGCAGATTAACTGACAGTGCATCGCTCTCCACACGATACTGGATCTGATCCCTTGGGAACAAGATGTCTGGAGACTAGAAGACTGTAGGTAGAAAGCTCTTCCTTCAGAGTTGGGGGGCAAGGAGTATGCAGGAATGGCAATCAAAGACTCCCATTGCATAGCAGTTTGATCCACTCCTGGTTTCAGTCACTTCTTGAAAGACAATGGTATGTTACACCATACAGTAGTTCGAACATAATTTTTGCAAACGTGGAGCTGTGGGTGAAACTGCTATGCAATAGGGGTCTTCTTCCCATCCCGGAGTATTTCATTGGCCTTAAGGGTTGTCACGACACCTTACAGTCTGCCTAAATAATATATTGCAGGTGCCGCTTTCACTGGGTCACAAGGTCAAACAGCAAGGTAATGTGCAGCAAGAACAGGGACTGTGGACACAACTGCTGAAGTGACCAAACATCAAGAACTTCAGCCGAGGCACGTCTGTACCAACGTTCATCACAGGCCTTCTCAAGTGACAGCTCAAATTTAACGTGTGGCACACGTGTGCCTCCAATATGAATCTCAAATTACAATTTTTTTAAAAATGTTTTATGTGAACTGGTGCTAATTCAGATCCTGTACAGAAAGTTCCCTTCGCTGTCATAAAACTCATTCCCCTTCCGAACCACCCCCACGCTGCTTTGTGGTGTGCTTTCAGCCAGTCTTTCCAGCTCCTGGTCAGTCAGCACCTCTCCACTCCACCCCTCCTCCTCCTCCTCAGTGGAACAGCCCTGCTTCTCCCCGGAATGCTCGGGCTTGGGGATTTCCCTGGAATGCAGGGTTGGGGAGTCCCCGGAACCTTCAGCCTTCTGAAGGGCAGCACTGCTGGGCACCGTGAAGTTAGCAGCCGAGGGAAACAGGCCCCCTCCTCTCTCTGCTGAATCCTGTCGAACGGCAAGACTACCACCGCTCGCCTGGCTGCTTGTGTTTTTCATTACTCTTGGCGCCGGCAGCATGGCATTTTGCCCGCTGGACAGCTCTGGTACCTTCGAGTCTCTGCACTCCGCTTGGCAAAGGCTTCAGCCCTAATTTGGACAGGACTCTGGCATCCTGCTTCGCCTTTCTCTCTAAGGGGGGTGCGAATTTACTCTGAAGGACCCTTCTGATGACGTCAGGACTCACGTCAAACCCTTCAGCCAGCCGAGGTACTGTCCACTCCTCGGGGGACTCCTGTCTCAGGTACCTGGGGACGGGACAGAGTGAAGCAGAGCAGCAATGCTGGATCATCACAGGCCACTTCCCATATCAGCACGAAGCAATTATAAACTTGCTTCGATTGGTCCTATTAAATAAACATGGCTGAAACAAATACTTGAGACTCGAACACTCCTGTATCGTGCTGTATTGTTTTCTTGAACAGCAGCACTTAAAAAGAAGGAGGGGGGGGGGGGGGACAGAAAGGAGATCAGCTTTGATAGCTTTCCCTGGTTCAGAATGAAGGCCTTGTGAATCTGCCATGCTGAGACTGTTCGATACGCTCCTGAGTTTCACAGACCCAGACTGACACCAAGATTAGTGTTAACTGGGGTCTGTGAGACCAGCCTCTGGGGCACTGGTTTATTTTGCACTGGGGAGGGCCTATTAAAAACGTTTCTTTCCCCATAATGCTGTTGTTTTTCTGTTGTATAAAGAAGGGCCAACCACATATTAACCAATCTGCTAAACCCAGCCAGCCGCTTCCGAGCCGGTGAGCCGTGCCCAGCCCCCTGCATCTCAATCCCTGCATCCCTCTGGAACAGGTCCTGCATCACCTGATCACTTCCCCCAGTCTCTCTTCTGCTTCCTCCAAATCCTCCGCTTCCAGCTGGAGTGATCCATTCCTCCGGTCCGCTCCCGGTCTCTCCCGGGCCGCACCGCCTCTGGATTTCCACTCGTTCCGTGTGGAGAGGCAGCGAAACAGAACCACGTTCACAACCAAACGGGGCAGAGCCAGGGCCAGCTGCTTCAGTGGACCTGGTTCTGATCGGATTGGGAATGATAACAGCAAAGGGCAAACTCGATGAAACATAATGCTGTCACTAATAGAGGAATTCAGCAGGCAGGGAAGAGCTGACTCACTCTCTCCTGCAGAGAGGAAGACAAAAAAACATTTCAACAACAACACAATTACAATTACAGCAAGGAGACTGAAGCGAGTTATTCTGACACGCAATACGGGGATGGAAATAAGACTCCTATCTCACAGCAGCATCACCCATTCCAGGTTTTAATACCAGCTTGATTTGCCACAGTGTACAGGCAACAAGCTCAGGTGTGTCTCATGAAAGTCACAGTATAAACCAGGAATGGATTACAATGCTATGCAACGGGAGTCTAATTTCAGTCGCTGCAATAACGTACTCTATATGAATAAACGCCTTTATTTCCAGCCACATGAAAACAAGACAAACGCTGAATTTCACTATCGGTTTAGTTTTGCACACAGCCTGGCTGACACCAGAAGGTTGCAAAAACATTATAAACGTCACTTACCGAAATGAACACGAGATGTGGCAAATTCGTACAGATCAGGGTGCGGTTTGACTACAGCGCTTCACAACACGAAGCAGCTATCAGAGCCGTGTGGCTGCATGGCATCGACTGACACAGTCCTGAGCTGACAAACTACTCCGCGTCCTGACCCGTCCTGACCCGTGCTGACCCGTGCTGACTCGGGCTGCTTTTCCCGACCCCCTGTCGGTCCGGGTGGGGGGAGGGGGGGGCGGAGTCGGCCGTGCTCCACGCATGCGCACTGTCCCGGCAGACAGGGGGGGCGGGGAGACACCCTCGTCCTATTTGTTGCCAGCACTCGCGTTGCTCCATTTTGTCCGCACGCCGTGAGCTCGGTGATTGGGTTTTGGGGATCGGTACTGGAGCCAATCAGAGGGGAACCGGGGCGGCAGAGACACGGTGAGAGAGAAGCACGGCTCGAAGGGGAAGGGAGCCCGCAGCTGGGGATTGGTGTGTCACTGACCAACCAAATTACTAACACCGCAAAATGCAGGAATTAAAATAACACAGCGGCGTGCAGATGCACCCGGCGGTGACCTGGTTGGTTTAATGATTGTGGCGTGGTACGTCCTTATATAATCCCTTAAATTCTTATAAATAAAAAATATAATAAATATCTTTAATTAAAGAATTAAATAAAAAAACAAACTTACCTTTAATGTTAAAACCTTAAAATTTAAAAAATATATACCCTCTTTTTAAAATTAATAAATTAAAAATTAATAACCCCTCCTTATAAAATAATAAAAAACACCTTAATTAATTAAAAAAATTTTAAAAAATAAACAGACTTAAATATTTGTTAATTTTATTGTGTTAAACTTTAAAAGATTATAAATATCTTAAAAAAAATTTTGTAAAATAAATAACTTATGTATAAATTTAATATTATATAATAAAAAATTAATAAAAGAAATAACACAGCGGCGTGCAGATGCACCCGGCGACTGCGAGGGGAGAGGGGAGGGAGGGGGAGGGAGGGAGCAGGCTGACAGTGGGTCCCGCCGTGCCCGGGGCCGTCGTCCGGTTGGCTCTTTCTGAAAGACACAAAGTGGTCGGGGGCTGGAGTGTGGCGGTCCGTGGGCCCCCTGCCCTCCTCCTGTTGCCGAGTCCCCCACGGACCCAAAAAAAGTCTGGAGGATTGTTTTTTGTTGCTCGAAATAAATCTTTTTCTTTTTTTCATGGGATGAAAAAAAAAAAAAAAAAAAATAAAAAAACCCAAAAAAAAAGTATTGACGTATATATGGTAACTTTTACCGTCGGAACCTCCCCGTCCACACTCTACACACCGTCTTATAGAACACACTTTTATTACAAATGCCTCATTGCAAAAGTGAATCTAACAGTGCTACGCATTTTGAGGCAAATTGTTAGGAGCAAAATGTTTTTTTTTTTTATGCCGGGTCTGTGTAATGATTTGCAGATGTCGATGATGATGCGAATAACAGGAATGTCAAAAAAGAAAGACATTCTCAGAACCTGGAACCCAATGAACCCGCAGAAGAACTAATGCGAACCGGGCTTGTTAATCTGAGCAAATAAAACTCGTGCTTGTGGAGACAGCTTTTCTGTCCACTGTGTGACTGGACCAGCACAGTACAAAAAACAGGGCGCAGGTTCAGCAAGACATACCCCCGGGATCCACGGTACCCCTGAAATTATATAAACGGTGACAGGATTCAAGCAGAGCGCCCTTGTGATTCATATCAGCGGTTACCGAGATCCTGTGGTGTTGACAACCATGTAACTGAAGAGCCATGGCCAGCACGGCTAGAAAATGCGCACACGCAGTACGATAAAAAGATATGAACAGCCGCAGGGTGAACAGTGTTCATTTCTCTTAAATGCGAGCGGGTGTTTTGTGCAATTCAGCGTGCAATCGCAGCTGAAATACGAAAGCTTTTTATTTTTCCTTCTTTTTCGCGCGGTGTGCTGTCCACCTCTTTCTTTGTCGGGACAAAATGGCGCCCGGGTGCGTTTGCATTGAGAGAGAGGATCGGGTTTTTGTTTTTGAAATTGAGATATTCGGGGGGGGGGGGGGGATTTAAACAAACAAACAAACAAACAAACAAAACGACTTTGCGTTGTTGTGTTGCTTCCAGCGTTGGCAGCTCGTTTACTCTTGCGACAGCGTGGCGAGGTGTTTGGAGACGCAGTGTTTTGTTTCTGCGCTTTGTTTGGCTGCGCGGTTGTCTTGGTTAAATGTTGGCGTTTCTGTACGTGACTAATCTGACACGGTGTGACATTTAAAAAAATATATATATAATATAATATAATAACGTCAAAATTAGGTTTCTGAGAAGCTTGTGAAATACTCGACTGAATGTGGCCTTGATTAATATTGACACAAAGGAATTTCCCGTGGCGCCCATCCACAGCGCCCCCCACTGGCTGCTTCGTGCACTGCAGAGCAGTTCCTGCCTGTTTACAGTACTGTATAATTTAAACAGACACACCCCCCTCCCCACACACACGCAAGCAATGCAAACTGGGTTTCAACATGCACATCACATGCTGCCTTGTTATATACCGTGCAACTGAATTCAGACACTTCAGCTAAAAATATGAATAAATGCTTACTTAGTACTCTGATTTACAGTAATATGCGGTCATGTCACCAACCATGTTGACTGCTTGCCCAGTTGTCCCAAGCTATACTTTAACTTGATTGCCACGCGGGTAATAAGATGATACTTTACTGACTAAACGTGCTATTAATATATATATATATATATTATTATATATATATATATACATATAGATATATATATATATATATATATATATATAGCACAGACCTTCAAGGAGAAGCAGAGTTGTAGAACCTGTATGACATCACACAGGACTCCTGTGTCTCATTCACAAGAGAGTGTGCTGAATTCTTGTGGAGTGTTCGTGCCTGGACTGCCTTGTTAAACCCAGTGTGTGTCATCATCACACGTCTGTGCTCCTGTCTGAAGTGTAACTCCAGTACTGATTTCAGACTCGGCCCTGTGCTGTGTTCTCCTCAGCTTCACCAGTGCTAGATTCTAGTGAGCCATGGGTAAAATGACCCAATCTGTGGAATTTTATTTGTTAAATTTTCTTTCAGATTTTAATCTTTGTGTTTTTACTTTTATAGAAAACCTGAGTTAGAAATTCTTCAATCGCTGGTGCATTGAGGCAACCATGGAGCAATATACAACCACCACCAGCAGCACTGGAGAGCAGATCATTGTGCAGACTTCCGCTGGACAGCTTCAGCAGCAGGTATGCTACGATAACGAGCAGCGTCCCAGGGAAGAGTCGCCCCAATATCCAGTGACAGCATAGCAACGTGTAATAAAGCATGTTCTCAAACATGGCAAGCCAGGGGAAATGCGTAGTGTACCCACAGGGAAAGCACAGGGACACTGCAGAAATACAATGACAGGCTTGTATCAGGTGAGCTGTCATGTGTTTGGAGATGCCTTTCTAATTTTACACATGCGTGTTCTTTGCATATTTGTTGGTGGATTTATTGTTAATACAAACTGGCAACTTGCAATAACTAAAGCAACTTTCAATGGACTAGTTCATGAAACTGCAAATTCTGATTCAGAAACCGCAGTTCATTTCCTGTGTTTACAGACTGATCGCTCTTATTAACCAAGCTATTGATTTATTTAATTAATATTTATTCACTAGCGCAAGTGCTACTGGCCAACGTTCTTGCAAGCCCCTGATAATTTCCGTTGTGTTGGCAAAGCGAGTCTAGCGCTCAGGTGCGGTCCTGATGCCGCTGCACAGGAAGCTACTCCACAGAGCACGGTGGGCATTGCTGTAGCCAGTGCAGGCGTGTGGCATCGCTACATGCCGCTAACGGTCTCTCCCGCGGAGTGCTTGTTTTGGGGACTGCGTCCGGCTGCGCTCCGCTCCGTGGTAACGTCCTGCATTGTCGTTGGCAGCAGGGAGGGGTGACGGCCGTCCAGCTCCAGAGTGAGGCTCAGGGGGCGTCGGCCTCGGGCCAGCAGGTGCAGACACTTCAGGTAGCGGTGTGACCCCTGACCTCTCTCATTATGCATACGATTCGCTGCATGACAAAACTCATCCTACCGCTTAAAAAAAACTAAAAACCAGTAACTCATGGGAAGCTTTTTTTTTTTTTTTGAAGCGGTTGCAAGCAGATTAAGTTGATTGTGTTTCTTGAGCATTTGGCTGATGTAGTCGCTGTGTTGTGCCATTGAGGCCCCCCACCTTTCTGTCAGGTGCTCATCATCACTTATGTATTGTAATGTCTTTTTCTAATAACATGCTGGCGTTTTTCAATCAAGGCTACCCATGCTGAGCTCAAGCCCTGCACTTACTGAATTTGAGAAGCCTCCCTTCAGTATTCTTTACAGTGTTTAAATAGAACAACGTTGTGCTAGTTTACACACAGATATATATAGCAAATTCTTATAGTGGTGCAGGAAAGCCATACGTTGATCTGGGAGCCAAATGCCTGCTTTTGTCATCAGTTAAAACTGCAAGATCATCTTTATGTTGGACAGTCTTTGGTGTTCATTCCTCACTGCTGGTGGGCTCAGCTTGTTGTAAGTCATGGCTTCATCAAGTGCAAGGCAGTCCTGTTATTTGCATGCAGCATGTTTTACCTGCAGATCCATGCAGTTATCAGGATATTATACTGTATTGCATTTTCACAAGACTCGTGCGTCCCATCATCAGCGGTATCTGTTTAAGGGAACTGCAGTGCAGTAGCCCCGGTGATAATTCGAGCTGTCTGCTTATTCTTCCTGGGTGCAGGTTCAGGGTCAGCCCCTGATGGTCCAAGTCAGTGGAGGTCAGCTGATCACGTCCTCAGGCCAGCCGATCATGGTGCAGGCAGTCCAAGGAGGTCAGGGGCAGACCATCATGCAGGTGCCTGTGTCCGGAGCGCAGGGTCTTCAGCAGGTACAGTGCATTGCTCTGCTCTGTGGTGCTCTGATGCTTGTGGGTGTGGGGCCCTTGTAAAGTAGCGTCATGATGTTGTTTTTCTTCACCTCTGCAGATTCAGCTGGTGCAGCCTGGGCAGATCCAAATCCAGGGGGGGCAGACGCTCCAAGTCCAGGGGCAGCAGGGTCAGACCCAGCAAATCATCATTCAGCAGCCGCAGACCGCCGTCACGGCTGGGCAGACCCAGGTGAGGCCCCGCCCCAGCGGCTGTGGAACCCGCAGGGTATCTTCACAGCTGTTTAAACTGGCTCGCTGTACACCGAGCACAGAACACTCGCTTCCAACCATAGCCCTTCACACCCGCAGTGTGTGCACAACAAGCCAAGGAAGAACGACTCCCGAAGGTGGAAACGGCGATGATCCAAACTTGGTCGGAAACTGTGTCTCAAGTCTTGGTAGAGAGCTGGCAGATCACAATCTTGTGTGGCATTCTGTACTTGAGGCTCTCAGGAGTGCAGAAGCAGTTTTGAATTCCAGACCAAAATCCTTCTTCATTTTTACGTTCAGCTCACAAGCTTGCACTCGAAGGCCACTATTGCAATGTATGTTTGTGGTACCGTTACTGTAAATGTGTTGGGTTCGTGGGAAGGTCACATCTATCTGAGTTTCCTGAGCTACTCCAATGTTCATGACAGATTAGCGCCTGTGTTAACGTGGGGTTTCTCCTGGTCTCTCTTCTAGGGGCAGCAGATAACAGTGCAGGGCCAGCAGGTGGCGCAGACTGCCGAGGGGCAGACCATCGTCTACCAGCCTGTCAATGCTGACAGCACAATACTGCAGCAAGGAGGCTTTGGAGGAGGTGCAGCAACTGATCATCACTCTGTACATGAGCACAGAACAGGGCGTCCCTGTGTGCCCTAAAGTAGCTTGCAAATAAGTGATAGGATTTTATTATTATTATTATTATTAACCTGTGTTCTTGTCATGGCCCCCTTACCAACTGTGACCAAAGTGGCATTGATGAGAAGGAGATTAAAACCCTTATGACCGCATTTACAAAATACTTGGGGGTTGTGGCTCACCTCAAGTGTGCCGAGTAAATGGCTTTTCACGTTTTAAATACTCAAACACCCCCGTGTTTCTGAATGCGGCTTTCTGTTCATCTTTTTGCACCAGTATTGGTGTCTGAACAATTGCGTCTAAATACCGCCACCAAGTTCAGTGAAGTTTTTACACCAAGGTTATGAAAATGAAACATCTAACTGTGTGAGAGTCTCTGTGGTGAGAGTGTGTCTGAACGCTAGTGTGTCCCCCTGTTCAATGTATTTGCATGGTGTCCCTTTTAGATCAGTCGCATAGACTTCATAGCCTCTCTTGTGAGTGACAGTGACAGTGAGAGTGTGAGTTGGTTGCTGACGCTGCTCTTCCTGTTTCAGGTATGATCACCATCCCAGCTGCCAGCCTTGCTGGTGCCCAGATTGTCCAGACCGGCGGCAACACCAACACCACAAACAGCGGGCAAGGCACAGTCACCGTCACGCTGCCAGTGTCCGGCAACATGGTCAACGCCGGCGGCATGGTCATGGTGAGCGCTCGGCTCCCCCTGGTGGAGGCAGTGCACTGCATTCACTCACCCCACACCTCCAATCCCTCAGCTTGATTTCACAGGCACTGCATTTACTCACCCCACACCTCCAATCCCTCAGCTTGATTTCACAGGCACTGCATTTACTCACCCCACACCTCCAATCCCTCAGCTTGATTTCACAGGCACTGCATTTACTCACCCCACACCTCCAGTCCCTCAGCTTGATTTCACAGGCACTGCATTCACTCACCCCACACCTCCAATCCCTCAGCTTGATTTCACAGGCACTGCATTTACTCACCCCACACCTCCAATCCCTCAGCTTGATTTCACAGGCACTGCATTTACTCACCCCACACCTCCAATCCCTCAGCTTGATTTCACAGGCACTGCATTTACTCACCCCACACCTCCAATCCCTCAGCTTGATTTCACAGGCACTGCATTTACTCACCCCACACCTCCAATCCCTCAGCTTGATTTCACAGGCACTGCATTTACTCACCCCACACCTCCAATCCCTCAGCTTGATTTCACAGGCACTGCATTTACTCACCCCACACCTCCAATCCCTCAGCTTGATTTCACAGGCACTGCATTTACTCACCCCACACCTCCAATCCCTCAGCTTGATTTCACAGGCACTGCATTTACTCACCCCACACCTCCAATCCCTCAGCTTGATTTCACAGGCACTGCATTTACTCACCCCACACCTCCAATCCCTCAGCTTGATTTCACAGGCACTGCATTTACTCACCCCACACCTCCAATCCCTCAGCTTGATTTCACAGGCACTGCATTTACTCACCCCACACCTCCAATCCCTCAGCTTGATTTCACAGGCACTGCATTTACTCACCCCACACCTCCAATCCCTCAGCTTGATTTCACAGGCACTGCAGCACTCACCCCACACCTCCAATCCCTCAGCTTGATTTCACAGGCACTGCATTTACTCACCCCACACCTCCAGTCCCTCAGCTTGATTTCTAGGCACTGCATTTGGTGCTGACTGCCTCCTGTTGAAGCTGTGTGTGTGTGTGTGTGCACCAACCAGACTAACTATATGATTTGTTTTTATATATGTATATATAACTGCTGGATTGCTTGCTTTCTACCTGTATTTTGTGTGTGTGTGACTAACAGCAGCTTCTTTCTCAGTGCTCCGGATAGGGGTTGTGTGTTCGCTACTAAAGATTTGTCTGTCGGCCATTTCACTAGAATTCGGGCCCATGTCGCTCCCTCTGTATTGGAGGAGGTGGACAGTTTGAACCAAATATTCTTAAAGCGTTCCTGAGAGTGTTGTGTTTCAGAGCTGAGCACTGTGCTAAAGAGCTGTAGGGGTTGAGCTCTGTGGTTAGAACAAGGGGGCCACGTCTTAAGGATATTAGAGCTGCACAAACGACACCAGGAGTTCTGGAATACAGGCTGACTGCGGAGTAAGGAAGCTTGGGAATGTTTTGCTTGGGGGGGGGGGGTTCAACTCTGCATTCTACAGAAACGAGCGAAGAATGAGAAGTTGCATTGACGTGACTGATTGTGCGGTTCGACCGCTGGCAAGATTCTGGGAGTTACAACTAACGACCTAAACCAGCAATCCCGGTGTTTACTGAAGCCTCTTGATCTCGTGAGCCAGATTGTGTAACAAGCCTTTCCTGTCTGTCTCCGTTTTCAGATGATGCCCGGGGGGGGCACTGTGCCCACCATGCAGAGAATCCCGCTGCCAGGGGCCGAGCTGCTGGAGGAGGAGCCTCTCTATGTCAACGCCAAGCAGTACCACCGCATCTTGAAGAGGAGACAGGCCCGCGCCAAGCTGGAGGCAGAGGGCAAGATCCCCAAGGAGAGGAGGGTGAGCCCCCCCCTCCCGCCACCCTGAACGACAGGAAACCGAGCGACGCAGACAAACGCTTCGGCGAGGGCCACCGCCTTCATTGTGTACTGGGGGTGGCCCCAGCCGAAGCGCAAGTGCGCTTGACTTGCTTTCTGAGTCCAGAAGGAGGCACTAGCTGAAACGCCTGTCTACGTGACTTGAACTGTTTGAATTAAGAGCCGCCCTCAGTCTGGGTGGGATCCGTTTCGTTTTGTAAAGGGTGCTTGTTTTGTGTGTTCTCTTTTTTTTTTTAAAACCGATATCAAGCTTTCGCACACATACATATTATTTTCCCAGTTCAAGCTAAACTAGCATATTTTTTAACTTGCACTGTACCTGACACACAGGGGGGCGGCACAGAGCACTCTTTTTTTTTATATTGGATCTTAGTTTGACGTCAAAACGTTTTGTTTTGTTTTTTCAGAAATACCTGCACGAGTCCCGTCATCGCCACGCCATGCAGAGGAAGCGAGGCGACGGGGGGCGCTTCTTCTCCCCCAAGGAGAAGGAGGAGATGGCAGCGGCTGCGGCGGCCGCAGCAGCAGCGATGCATGTGAGAGCAGAGATGCGCTTTAGAGAACAGCCAGTGCAACTCAGTGCAGGGTCACAATCCAGAACCACAGAGCAGCGGAACACTGGAACCTTCCTTTCAGTGTGTTAACCCTTGAGAAGGAGGAATCAATAATGCAGCCTCTTGGGGGGGGGGGCTTCTCCTGTCTGGTGTTAATAACAGATTCGCTGCTAAATTTAATTTAACCACGGCTGCTATACGAAACTCACGCAAATAAATTCGGACTTACACTGGGGGAGGGCAACAGTTTGGTGCATCACTCACTGTTCCCAAAGGAAACAAACCCTTGGAAGGATGGTTCCAGACCACTGATCTGTTAAACCTGGTGAAAGCCCAGTGGAATCTGTTTTAAGGTTACATTACAAATAAGAGCTAATTGAAATGCCGTTTTATGTATATATTTTACCAGATAGCACAGGGGAGTTTTTTTTTTTAATATGCAGTTCGGACAGTCCTTTGTAATTCGTCATGCTTGTGGTGGGGAGGGGGGTGTGGTTCTTTACATAGCACTGAATTGATGCATTGTGCAATGGTTCTGCTGTGTGCTCCCTGCATGTTGTGTGTGTTTTTGTTGCAGTTCTGTTGTGTTGTGTTCACATCTGCAGTGTGTTTGCCTTCGTGTTTCTTTCTTGTCTTGCCTTTTTGTTTTTTTTTTTGCTGTTGAATCTCAAACCAATCTTCTGTCCTAACGCTGTGTTCATTTAACAGATGCATTAGAATTCTGGGTAGGATAGGAGAGATTTTTAAAGGTACAGTATTTGATTTTTTCGCTTTTGAAAGAACGTTTGGTGGGCTAGCTGAGATGAAGCCACTGGAGGGGGCAGTGGGGTGGGGGGGTGCTGATTAGCCATGCTTTCTTTCTGTTGCCTTGTCTGTGTCCAACACTCCTAGCTTCAATATCAGTGTCCATTCCATTTGCTTCGAGTTTTTGTTACTCTTTGTACCAAAATGCTTTGTGTTGTCTTGGGGCTCGTACCAAGGGTGGAAGCAAGTCTTCCACTGCAGAGCAGTGTTGTTTGAACATTTCGATGGAATAGTGATGCTTGATGCAGGATTCACTCTAACATGGCAATCCTAGTCTTTAATAAGCAAGTGCTAATGCGTAATTCTCGTTACCTCACAACTGATTCAGACTTTCTGTGTAAACCCAGCATTGAGAAACCCGTCCAGCGTTCCTACCTTTGTACAGCGCTGGCTTTTTCATTGTTGCTGTGCGGTGTGTTGATGGGCTTATTGAATTGTGGCTTGTCCTCTTCTTTCCTGTGCAGGAGCAGTCCCAGCCGGGTGACGAGGTGGTGGCTCAGATGATCAGGGTGTCTTAAGCCCTGCACCCACATGTGCATCTCTTAACAAGGCTGTGCCAGCAGGGTTCCACACAGCCCTTCCAAGCAAACAAACAAAACGTTGTACAGCACTATTATCCAGACCTCGTGTTAACTGCTCTGTGAATGCTGCAGTCTTTTACAGAACGTCAATGGCAGTTAATTCCCTCCTGTGGCATTCTCCAGCCCCTACCCTCCAGCATGCACGGAAATGTTTAGAGTATTCTTCACTGTGGCCTCGTCAGCCAATCATTTCATCTTGACTGGTGCTATTTTGTAATCCTCCTCTGAGAAGTCAGATTGGGTCGGGGAAGGATGGTGCATCTTTACTTCCCAAAGCAGTTAACAAATTAGCTCAAAAACGAGAGATCAAGATCACACTTATCGGCTGCTGTTTTATAAGGGACGGGGGAAAAGCGGGGATAACAAATAAATACTGCATCCTTTTGATGTTCGTAATAGCAGTGATGTACAGTAAGGGTAGTTTTCTGTGGCCAGTATACACTTTGTCTTCAAATAGCAGTGTAGAAGCTAATATTCAACATCTGGAAAGTAAATGAAGTAAATACAGTGCAAGTTGTGGCTTGCTATGTTGACTGGGGGTCTGTAAGATTGTAAAGTGTATACCTGCACTGTTTCAGTGATGCGGACTTCTTGATGGTTTTATTTTTCCAAATGGAATGCTTATTGGTTTAGTCTTTCGTTTTAGTCGTAATATATTACTGTGGGGGGGGCAGTGCTGTATTAAAAAGCCTGTGATGTAATACCAACACAGATGAGTCCTGTTAAGAGTACCGCTGCATTGGTGCTGTGCAGAAGGGAGAAGCATGGTGGTGGAAATGGAGCTTTTGGTTCAGACATGACCCTGGCTAAACGACAGCTGGTTTCATGAAGCTGTATAAAGGGAGATTTTAAGAAATCATTCCAGAGTGTCTCTCTACCGTGATCCTTGTTGCATCTGTACAGCACCAACGCCACTGAAGACACGTTCTGAAAACAGAAGTGCTGCCCGCTCCTTCGCGCACACTGCGTTTGTGTACCAGTTTGGTTTTCCAGTAATGAGCATTTCTGAATATTTTTTAATGGTCCCCCCCTGTGTAGGCAATGCATACATTTCTATTCATATATTACAAATAATAATTATGTGAACAGTGTTTGTTTAACTTAGCGGGCTGGATTCTGAATTTGAAATACTTCAAGGGCTCTTGCATGTAGTCAGATTTTATTCTTTTTTTGTTTTGGAATAGAAGGTGCTGTATATTGCGTTTTTTTTAGCGTTTTTTTGTGTGTGTGAGAAAAACAGAAACTCTTTGTATATACAACCAAACGTTTATATTTAGTTTTAGTTTCCTCCTGTTTTGTTTTGTATTTTCAAGCATGATCTGTCTCTGATAAGGAAGCTGTATAGGAACAGTACTGTGTACACCATTCAGCTAATAAAACGTTGTACTTTTTATTTTACAAAGCTGTGTTTTTATTCTTCTGTCGGAGCGGCGAGCACGGTGTCGTTTTCCTTTTGCACGAACAATTCCACAGGAATCTCGCCCATCGTCTCTGGAGAGTGATTCATTCATGGAGTTGACGGGAGATTGAAGGACAGACCCTACAGACTTCCCAGGCAGGTAATGTCTCCTTGGCATTGGCAAGTGGTTATATCTTGCATGCTTTTAGATCACCGGGGGGAATGAGATAAGCACCAGATTGCAATTTCCAAATGTCAGTTCAAGGCAGGTCGTGTGATGGGCTCTAATGATCCAGCACATAACAGCTTGAATGCAGAAAGAGCCTGCCACCCCTATTGATTAAAACTCTGGACTCCCTTGTGCAGTGTGCGCCATTATTGTGCAAGAAACAGTGATGTGTTTGCTTCATGGTAAAATAAGGGTGTTGCATTTTAAAACAAGATTTCATCATGTTCTTTCAGTAACTTAAATCCTCTGATTTTGACCTAGGTCATCCTTTCACTGTCCTGTAATGAGCTTGTAATGTTGGGTTTCTGTAATTGAGCAAGGGGGCTTTTGACCTTGCAGGTAAACAGCATTACTAAGCAAACCCATTGAACCGAGGAGCTGGGGAAGAGGCTCTGCTGACGTCTGTGAATCAGTAACCAGCGCGTTGATCAACATCGCAAAGATCATTGGTTCAAGACCCGGGAAGACTCTTGAAACCCTGGGATCAGAATGAATCCCCCCCCCTCCCCGTATCAACTGATGAGATTAGCATATGTAGTTTTAAAACATTTGAAAGGGTCTTGGTTTTTCATTCACTTTTTGCAAGTCCTTCTATTTTTGTCCTGTTTAGATGGCTGGCTGTCTTGACTGGTGTTGTTTTCTGAGCTGGTTATTTGCAACAGCAAATGTCATTCAAGCTGTAATGCTACTGAAGGGGAGGGCGGGCTGAGTAACCCAGAGTAGAACCCGGGGTGCTGATAATGCTGAACACATGGCAAGTAATCCCATTCCAAAAGCACGTTATTCTCTAAGTGGAGGACCATCCTGAGGTGAGGGTGCTCTGATGTAAACCTTACGGATTATTTTTTATATAATATTTAGGATGTCTGGCTTTTAACACCATGATTAATGAGTGACAGGTGTATTTTTATTTTTTTGTATACAGTTAGAATATTCTATAGCTAGCTAAGGGAATATCTTCTTACATGGGTTGAATATCAGAAGTCTTTCGGGGCGCTGTTTTCAATGCTATTGGTTTACTAGGTGTGCAGGAAATACCTTGTTTACTGTAATTAAGAGAACCGTTGTGTCCATACAGCGATGTTGGGACAGGGGTGTCTACATATCAACATAAACGTTAGTTGGGTTATCCCTGCGTAATGAATACTAGACTCGTGATTGGAAATAAATAACGCTGTCTAGATGCTATACCCTCTGTACCAAACACAATCGATAATTAACATTCTAGTCCTTCTGGAAGGAAAATATATATTAAGGTTTTTAATATTCTTGAATTTGTTGTTATTTTTTGCTTTTGTGCAACAACAACTTCAACAGTATTCAAAATAATTCGAGTATGATTAATGTACAACATAATGAAAATATATTGTCATATATTCTATAATAAATGTTGTAATCTTCAGTAGAGTTAAATGTAATAATCAATATATTACATTATATTTCTCAATTGTTCCGGAAGGGGTGACCTCCTGTAATCGGGTTAAATTGATCAGCTGCCCGAATTTAGAGTGTCTCTGAATGACAGCTTGGCCGCGTCCAGTTCCCCAGAGTTGATCACCTGGTTTCGGTGTGTGTATTTATTACTGCAGATTGTTTGTATTTGTAAATGCAATGGTCTCGATAATAATGTAATAAGCTAGCCTGTGATTGCACTGCGTTATAAATGAATGCCTGCCCCAGTCTGGAAGTAATGACTCTGCCAGGGAGTTGCATTGCCAGCGCCCTGGCACGTGCGATCTAACCCAGCAGAACCGAAGCTTCCATTCCAGAGGCAATCACTCGCTGCCGTCACTCTGCGTGTGACGTCACCTCCCTCGTCACACGTTCACGCAAGGGGTGCCATTGCGGCTCTGCTGCGGGGAGCCAACATGGAGGCGGTTTCACCTCCCCTCGCTGCAACCCTGCAAGGGGCAAGCTCCTCCCTGCCCCCCGCCCTCTCCGAGGACACGCTCAGCTCATCGTCAAAACAAACCCCGGCAAGGGCTGCTAATCTCGAGTGGAGGGAGGCGCGGAGCTGCACTGGGAGTCCTGACACTACCGCTAGTATTATCAAAGCGAGAGAGGCAGCCGAGCGCAGTACAGATAACACACAGTGCAGTTTACACGCTACATATTCAACACTGCAGCAACTCGCATTAAAATATATACATATAGCATCAATAGCAGCGATCGCGATACGCCATGTCGGCTAGTCCGGGAGACGGGAAGTTGGATCTGAAACAGGCCAGCAAACATGTGAAAGAGAGCGAGAATGTGGCCGAGAAATTCTCAGCAATGACCGTGACCAAAAACAGCGAAATGGGCATCGGGGACATTGCCGGCGTCCCGGCCGCTTTCACCCCAGTCGCCGGTCACAAACCTGTCAAGAAGGTGAGTGCGACGCGTTACTGCGTTTTCTGTAGCAGGTGCTGCCGAGGTCAGTCCCGGGCCATCGTGCGGGGATTGCATGATCGTACCCTGTCCTCTACCTCCGTGCCGTGTGCGGTGATCTCGGTGCAGGGCAAACACAGCACAGCGACGGTAATGCTGATGTGTTATTACTGCAGTCTTTAGCACGGACCTTGCTGCTCGGCTTGGTTTTGTCTTTGCATAGGGGTCGGTGGCCAGGGAACGAGGCGCTTCTCGTTTCATTCACCTTGTGTTAATGTCTTCCGCAGCTTAAAAAGTTTGATCTGGTTAAACTTCGGCTCTAGACATTTTGACACACACGCCATGAACACTTTGTGTATGCCGGGGGTGTGCAGAGGACGTGGTCGTGCGAAGCCATGCTGATTAATATTAATGTAGAGATTAGCGTCAATGTTTGTATCGGATTATTATAAACACTGTCAAAATAAGACTTCCATAGCGGTTTGATCCATTCCTGGTTTTACTACGAGTCTAAT
Organism: Polyodon spathula; assembly: GCF_017654505.1. Taxonomy (NCBI): domain Eukaryota; kingdom Metazoa; phylum Chordata; class Actinopteri; order Acipenseriformes; family Polyodontidae; genus Polyodon; species Polyodon spathula. The sequence continues at coordinate 2,707,588 of NC_054558.1, read as the reverse complement.
AAGACACGAACGAGCGTGTATTAAAACCTGGAACAGATGAAACTGCTTTGCAGTAGGAGCCTTATTTCCAATCCTTCAACATACCTACCTGTGACAGTGGTACAGAATTGTCTGTTATGTTTGACTTGGGTCACAGTTTCTAAGCTTCAACATCTGTAATGTTTATTTTTTTAATCTTAGTGTGTCCAATTATAATTTTCCCCCTGATTTTCTTCCAATTTGGAATGCCCAATTGCATTTCTCCTCGCCGCGGCAACGCCCCACATGACCCGAAGATACAATGGGTGTCCTCCGATCCCACCAGAGCCATGTCAGCGAACCTCCAACCCCTGGAGGACAGAGGCCAGCCCGGCAGGTTTCCGCCCCTGAGCTCACTGAGCGCCCGGCCAGCAGGGTGCGCTGTAGAGCGGTGAGGAGATTCTGTCCCGACCAGTTTGACCTGCCTAACCCACAGGAGCACCAGAGCCAAAGCGCCGCTCCCTTCAGAGTCCCCGGCGGAGACCGGTGACTCCGCACAGCCAGGACGAGAACCAGAGCTTCCACGTTTTCATTCTGAACAGTACAGGGACTCTGTAATCACAGTGCAGCTGAGGAGCACTTCAGCTGGGATTGAGGTAGTGTCAGCGCACAGTCAGTCACAAGTGGCAATTCCTGTACTGCTTGAAATGAATATTATCAGCATGCTAATAAAAGCATGAATCATAGTCGTGACAGCGCAGATTCCTGCCTTCAGGGCAAAGTAGTGCCAAAGAATGGGCTGGCAGACCTAATAGAAATGAACGAGATCATTGTTTTCAGCCTTGTTTAGTTAAGCAGAGGGATAGAGTCAGCTGCCCTGCTGCGGGTCTAAAACTTGTTGATAACTAAAATAAATTCATAGGACATCAGATAATGAGCGAACCCTCATTACAGCACCCCCCACACACGCACACCCTCACGCACCCACCCCACCCCCCCACACACCCACATGACCTCATTCTCTCAAGGACATTTATAATGGGAGTATATTGTAGGCAGTGTTTTTTTAGCCGTTCTCTATAGAAGTGGGTTACGAGTTGCCCTTCCTGTTGGGTCATTTCAATTCACACATGTTCCCTGTCATTGTGAAATACTGTTTAATAATAGCGTGCCATACCAAACAAGAAAACTCAAACAACACCGATCTGAGCAGATACAGTGAAGGCATGTTTTATACAAGGGCAAGAGTGTGCTTATAATAATAATAATAATAATAATAATAATAATAACGAGAATGAAGAGCTATGTTTAGGGCTACAGTTCATCATAGTTTGCAGTTTTTATAATGGTAAATAGATTTACTGCAGACTGGTAGAAATTATAGAAAAATGAATTTTCGAAGTGGCTCTGAATTCTGTAGTAAGAAGACTTCAGAGTGTGGGTCTGGTTTTGATCTTGACAGCACTGACACTGCATATTTGAACCCATTTCCTGCTCTATTATAATATATATATATATATAGAGCATATATATAGCATATATATATATATATCGGATATAGATATATATATATATATATATATATATATATATATATATATATAATATATCTATCTATCTATGCTATATATCTCCTGTATACTAGTGGTCTTACTGAAGCCCCCTGGTCTAATCCTGGGCTCGTCAGTGCTGACACACACACTGGTTCACAGGTGTCTGTTTGGGCAGGTGCTGCCGTGCAAGGCTTTGTCTTTGAACTTGACGTCCTCTCACTGTGAAATCAACGGGAATCTTCAATTTTATTCAGCAGGCATTCCTATAAAAGCAGGTTGCTTTGTAGTCATTTGTAACAGGAAGAGTTCTGTCTCGTTTTTAAGCTGTAGTAAGTTAGAATCTCATTGCCACGTCTGCAGTGGGATAAATGATTCAGATTTGAATATTGCCCTCGCTGTTCTCTCTTAACAGTGAGGGTGAAGTTAACTGAATGCTAATCACAGTAAGATGGCATATGCTTTGTGCACCAGTTATCAAGTTCTAAGTGAGGCTGTTCACAGGGAATTACAAATGTAATAAAGCCTTTCTGACACACTGTAATACTGATACAGTGTGCAATATAGCAACACATTGCAGCCTTCATGAGCCTTGTGCTCAGGGTGGAGTTGCCTTGACATACCAAGGGAAGACACAGCACACCAAGTACAGTACACAGAAGAAGAAAAAACGCAGCAAAACGCTCCTGATGAGCTGCAGTGTTTAGGGCTGCGTAATCTTCATTCAGAGTGGTAGACATTATTAGCATTGATTAGCAGTTTGAGCAATGTGCATATTACATTACAAGAGTATACAAGCTACAGTGAGTGTGCGAGGCAATCTGACCCTTTCTAAAGCGATCCTGTTAAACAAAGAGCTTTTTGTATTTGGTGGTTGTTGAAAGATAACCCAGACCTGGCAGTGCTGAAGCCCATGCATTAGCTGGTACACTGGCACGGCTATCATTCAGGTGGGATTGTAACCTTGCATAAAGGGAGTATTATTAATATTGGTGATGTCTTTGAAACCTGGGCTGGCAATTCTAGCGTGCTTAGCATACAAGAATCTAATTGAATTCAAGTGCCTTCATTATTATTATTATTATTATTATTATTATTATTATTATTTTTATGAGCAGTGATTGCCAGTTGCGTGCACTGGAAGGTATTCTGAGCTGTAAGTAATGTTTTAGTTGAATATTAAATGCAGTGTATAATCCTCTGCTGTAGATAGCACTTCAGAGAATGCTGTGTCTTGCGTTTGTTGCCCTTGAAGTGATCTTGTGGAAAGTGTTCATTGTCAGTGGGAGTGTCTCAAGTCTGATGTTAATCAGTATGTCGGCCTTGCTTCTATAACTGCTGTGTGCAAATACTGTATTGCAGGTAGTAAATACACCTAGCAATCTGAAGCCCCCCATCAGGGACATTTTTTTTCTTTTAATAATCATGGAATGCTTTGATCTTACTTGGGATTGATTTTTTTGGAACCCCAGTCCTGCTGTTTCCCAGAACTGTCATTATAGACTTACTTCAGCAAACACAGATTCACTTTTGTGCTAGAATATCTTTTAAAACACTACTGACCTGCTTTACATTACATTACATTAGCTCCCCAAAACAGGAGTAACCTTTTACAAGAAATTCTCTCGCTGGAAGGACATTTCTTTCTGCACCTTTTTTTTTTTCTTTGTTTCCCCAGTAGCAGCGCAATGACTGCGCTTGTTTTATATCTGGGGTCCGAGCCTTAGCACAATTAAAAAAAACACAGCTTCCCACCATGCAGTTCAGTTTTATACCTGCACACCTGATTAGCCTTTAACCACACTCGCAGGACGCAGATTGTGTTGACTGTCAGGTTTGTTTACGTTCTCCAAAGCAGTACTCCCCTCTGCCCACCCTGGGAAGCCTGTTTGCCGCTCTGTCACTCTGAGCCAGAGACACATGTCACAGTGTGGGTGTTTTACAGGTGTGGTTCCTGACTCTCAGAGGTCAGTGTCTTCTCACTCTGAAGCACACATTAGAGAGAAGGTCTACACACATTGCTCACCTCTAATACCAGCTCTGCTTTAATGATGCAGATCAGTAGAACACAGTGCCAGGGCTCTGCACCACACATCGTGCTTTTAAGCTTGTGTTTGATTCTGGTACCGACTGTGACCTTTAGTTCAGGACAGCCCATAACACTCGGGGGAACGTTGGCCCTAAGCTGAGTGCAGTGCAGCGGAGTGTTGAATGTAGTTCCTAATGAATAAATCTGTGAGCCAGCCTGAGGAAGGGCAGTCAGGCGAGCGCTTTGTTCCTGTTCTGCAGCCCCGTTTCCTCTCGGGTTGGCTGATTGCAGTGAGGGATGTGGAGGCTGTGAAGTCTAGCTGGAGTGATCTGGGGGCAGCGCTGGTAAAGGCACTAGTTCTGTGCGCTCGAGTTAGCCTTCCCTTAGTTCTAGAGTACCCGACAGTACTGGCTGGGGTCTGCTCTTGCGAAAGATGGCTCGGAGACACATCACGGTAGGTTTGTGAAGGACCTGTATTCTCTTGTGTTTAGAGTTCATTACTTTTAAACTGTGTTGAAGCACAGTCCAGGCTTTTGTCAGTGATTGGGCAGGTTCTTTTGTTTTTTCGATATTAATGTTCGCCGTGTTGTGAGGACTGTGATTCAATACCGGTGTCATTTAAAAGATTACATTAAGGATAAAGTAACGGGGAAATGTGCTCCCCTGTTTCCTGCAGATTAAGTAGTCACATTCCTTTTAATAGCTGCTCGTGCACTTTTTGAATTTTGCCGCTCTTATAAGGGATAATGTGCTGTAGTAAATGCATGGTAACACTGCAGACAATGCTGTGATTAACTCTTATAAGGGATAACTGGACTTAGTTGCTTTATTTATTCAGTACAAAGTTTCGCATTATAAAATATCACATTACAGAATATTATACAGATAAGGGCAGATCAAACAAGAAAATTCAAGTCAGAGCAAAATAAGGCGCACAGTATCTTATAAGAGCGAATCCGAGTCAGTGCAGTTAAACCTTATAGCAACTGAGTAAAGGGATTGCTACAGGACTGCTCATTATTATTCATGACGGCGGGGAGGAAAGGCTTTCAACTCCCAGATGGAGTTCACAGATAGAGCGGGCGCTGTGTGGGGCTCTTTCAATGGAAAACAGTGCCTCCACTCTCCGTCCTTCACACTGTCACAGCCAGCTTTGAACAGCTGACCAGGGAGCTGGTGTACGGTCCACAGCGTGCCCCCCAGTTTATAAAAACGCTGAGACGTGACGTCAGTGATGCGCCTCACGCTGGCTCATGGAGAAGGCTTTTCATTGAGTTTGCAGTCTTTTACTTGAGACTCGTGAATAATGTCATTGTTCAGCTGTCTGTCCTCAAACAAACAGTTAATTATAACCTAGGAACTGCCTTTGTTCCAGTGTTTGGCTGGGGATTTCACAATCCGTGGGTATTTTCAGCGGCAATCATTTTTTCTCTGGTAATACATTTTGAAATGACAGCACAAGTTGACACGCACAGAGCTGAAGCAATGACTTGGAACACGTTCAGCCCCCTTGCTGTCAGCTGTACAGCACATAGGAATACAAGTTCATAGGAACTGCTTTTAAATGCATGCCTATGGATGTGGAAGCAGGATTCAGTGAGAGTCAGCTGAAAAGCTTTCCTGTGAATACTGTGTGTGGAATGCCTACCGCTGCACTCCCAAGCCCATTAACAGCCCAGCACTGCATGCGATCATCCAGAGAGATCCTGCTGTATTAACTAGCAAGCACTAGTTGTTTGTTTTTATAAAGGGATGTCTCTTGTCTCTACAAGCTCTGAAGATGGTGTTCCAGGAACGCACAGTGCAGTGTGGAGCGCAGGAGACAGCAGCGGTAGGCAGCGAGTTTGTTCTGCACCCTGAGCAGCGAGTCCGCAGAGCGCTGAGAGTTTGCGGTGTTATGGGTAAAGGGATTTGATCATTAGTATGTTTTGTAAAGTTAAATGTTCCAATACTGCACTGCTACTCTGCTGAAGTAACGATAACAATAATAAATAGCATGGAGATGAAGACTGGCAGGACTCCACAGTGTGCTTCAAACAGGAATTCCAAACACAAAGTGTGAGGTCGTGTGAAAGCAGTGATGTCATTCTGCAGGGCGTGGCTACTGCAGTAGTGACGACTCCTGGACCGGATCTAGGGGGAACGTATTGGAATGATTCAATACAGTTCTCACGGGTGAAACGCATAGCAGTTACGGTAAGATATCTATATAATGAATTAGTTTGGAGGGGTTCAAAATGACAAGTCTACCATCCAACTCCCAGCAGTGATGCAGGATTGCAGAAACTACAGGCAAGAACACATGAGGCATTCCCAACAGGAAAGTGATTTAGGATCTGTTGTGTGATCAATATGGTTATTTTGAGGGGTATTTAGACCATCATCTTTAAAAACAGAAACTTGCTAAGAAAAATAAATAGATATTGCCAAGAAATTATTTAGTTTGGATCAAGCGAGGGTTTTATTTTACTAGCTTTAGAAGTTCTGTATAGAACTGAAGATCAAAGGACAACACAGGTCGTGATGATTCTTTACCTCCACAGTTCATGCCTGGTTGTTTATAGCTAATCTCAAACACAGAAGCCTTTTAGAGGCTTTCTTCATGTTAACCCTTTAGTCATGCCCCTGCTCTTACGCCTTGAAGGCCACTTTGTAACGACCTTGTGTTTAAGGGTTAACGATCTCTCTGCTTGTCAGGGTTTGCTCATATTGACATCGTGCCGATTCCTCTAAGCTGTGGTATTAATAACAGTGACTGGGTTGTAATCGCCCCAGTGTTTTATTCCAGGGATTATAGCTGAACTCAGGCCAGCAGAAATGACTCTGTTCTCTTCAGAAGGAACTATGTGCTCAAGCATCTTTATCAAACACATGTCATTGAGCTAAGCGCAAGCCTGCTCATTCACTGTATGTTATCTCCTTTGGAATTAGAACATTTCCCTTAAAGAACAGATTGCACAAGATTGATATGATTTCATATCACCTTAACCTTTGACCACATGTCAGATAAGAGGAGGCGTTTCCTGTTGCAGTAAATTGCTACAGTGGGGAAAAAAGCACCATCTGTAAACTTTTGGCTCACTCAGTGCAGTTATAAATGCATCTCCCAGGAGCAATACACTATACATTTTGTAACTTGGATGGAGCCCAGTACATTTATTGCACGATTTTCAAAAATAACTTTCTTGCTATGAACTTTCCATCAGGACAGCAGGGCTCCAGGGAAGATAATGCTGTCAGCAAAATAAACACGAATATAAGACGCCCAATAGAAATCGCCCACAAAAAGCCTGTCTGCATTTGTGGTGTTTTGTTTTGAGTGTGTTGGTGAAACCTGATGAATAATGGCACCTTGTTAACGTGTTGAATTACACACCGCTGTGTAGTGTCCATAGGTGACATTTCAAAATCTAACATGAAATACTGCTGTACAACTAGCATGGCTTCCGGTAGACTTTGAGAATTTGTAGTTCCTTTGATTACATGATGTTAAATAAAGCTTAGATGTGTGTGTGTGTGTGTGTGTGTGTGCGTGTGTGTGTGTGATGTCTCAGTCCTGCAGTTCTGGGTGTTGAGAGGCGTTTGCCCATAACAGCCCTGCATATGATGAATTATAAAGTTACCTGCACATTTCCCACCACTGTGTGTTTTTCTTAGTCTGGCAGCAATTCTCCTTTAAAGAGTGGATCTGTTTTCACAGTAAAATGTTGCATTTCCAGACACGGTATTGGCTTTCTCTGCTCTTGCAAAGTGACTTTAAAGTTACCCTGGAATGAATGAGAAAGCGTGGATCTGTGCTCGAATGCTGATCAGGAGCCCTTTGGTAATGTATTCCTATGAATGTATTGCAACCTGTCCCTTTTAAAAGCCAGCCATGAACAAGTCTTTTTCCACTTACATCCCAGCAGTGAACTGCTTTGAATAGCTTTCTGATAAGACTGCATCTGTGTTTATTTATTCAGTAAGGTGTCAAAGTGTTTTCGCTTTCCTCGCCCATTTTAATGATGCGGTTGACTTGTTTTGGAACAAAAGATCCGATTAGGCCATGGCGTGGACGTGCAGAAAATGGGAAAAGGAAACTAAACTGTTTCTGTGGGAGAGACACTGTTTTGAAATGACTGCATGAAGGGACACCAGGGAACTGCAGTATGAGTTTATCAGATGTTGCACTAGGCTATATTCCTCCAGGCCAATTGCAGCCACATTGCCCACTCCAGAGTAAGTGTGTTACACAGTGGAAAACCAGCCCTGTTGTCTGCAGGCGGTATTGTCCACCTGCAATAGTAGATTCCACTGCATGGTTTATGATCCAGTGTACATGCATTTCTGAGTACAGGGATGGGAATAAAACTCCCGATGCATAGCAGTTTGATCCCTTCCTGGTTTTACCATGAAGCACACCTGAGTTTGTCCCCTGTACGCTATGGCTAATAAAGCCCGTAGTATTACTGCTATGCAACAGGAGTCTCGTTACCATCCACGCATTTATACAAGAAACCTGGCGTTCGACGTGCCTGCTGATTTTGAAATTCATTTCGTTCTGCAGCAGATCCAGTTTGCGGATGACAAACAGGAGTTCAGCCGCTTCCCCACCAAGACCGGCCGGCGCTCTCTTTCACGCTCCATCTCGCAGTCCTCCACGGACAGCCAGGGCTCAGGTATGGAAAGGGGGTCCCCTTTAATCCTGTCAAGAGCCGTTCTGCACCCCCCCTGAGGTCATCATGGGTCATTCTCCCTCCCGTGACATTTCCAGGTGGCAGTGCTGTAGTCTTAGTGCCATGTGTGGCATGTGAAGTGACCTGGTTCCGTTGCAGGTAATTGTATTTGCAGTGCGAACAGCTGGGCTGCTTGTGTACCGCAATCTTGGTATTGCATTTCCTGCAACTAAACTCCCCACAGGGTCTTCCTTCAAATTAAATCAGAGCCACAAGATTCTAAACAAAAGGCTGTTTTTTTTTCTGCTCATTGAAAAAAGGTTGAGAAGTGTGTCGTTGGATTTTAATCTGTACATATTCACTGCACCGTTTCACCGGTGCTTTTCTGCTCCTGATTGTCCCCTTTCCTGATCTCTGCTCAGCTGCGTCCTACACAGACAGCTCCGATGACGAGACTTCGCCCAGAGACAAGACTCAGGTCAACTCCAAAGGCAACAGCGACTTCTGTGTGAAGAGCATCAAGCAGGCAGAGTTCGGCCGGAGAGAGATTGAAATTGCAGAGCAAGGTCAGAGTAAACTTGGGTTTCATTCGTCTAATGAAGCGCCCCTGCTTTCTCCCGGAGGAGCAGCGATAGATCAATTAGGATTTGAAGGACGTTCGGAGCAGGTACAGCTCTGATAAAGATTTAATAGGAGAGGGTTAAAAAGTAGACTCAGGGCAATAGCTAACAATCTCAAGACAGCTTTAGGCACAAGTGAGATCCACTAGGGGTGGGTATGTGTACATGCATGTACAAGCTATTTGAACATCACAGTAGAAAAAGCTGCGTTTTAAACATTTCTGATAACCTAATGTTGTTCTTCCTCCCTAGCTAGTTTAGAGAGAGAAGTTCCTCTATCTAGTTATTATATCTAACAGGAACTCGGTGCAAGAGGAGCCTGTTTCTGTGCACCAGTTAAAAAGCTGTAAGCTGTAAAGAAGAGGGGTTATTATCTGCAGTGGGGTTCGTCTGTTCGATTGCAAGCTGTAAAGAAGAGGGGTTGTTATCTGCAGTGGGGTTCGTTTGTTCGATTGCAAGTCTGTAAAGAAGAGGGGTTATTATCTGCAGTGGGGTTCGATTGCAAGCTGTAAAGAAGAGGGGTTGTTATCTGCAGTGGGGTTCGTCTGTTCGATTGCAAGCTGTAAAGAAGAGGGGTTATTATCTGCAGTGGGGTTCGTTTGTTCGATTGCAAGCTGTAAAGAAGAGGGGTTATTATCTGCAGTGGGGTTCGTTTGCAAGCTATAAAGATGCTTCATGTTTTTAATTCCACGCCGGGCACCGCTGGAAGTCCATTGATTTGGGAATGTCCTGTCGCCTGCAGATATGTCATCCCTCATTTCCCTCAGAAAGAGAGCGCAGGGAGAGAAGCCGCTGGCTGGAGCCAAGATTGTGGGCTGCACTCACATCACTGCCCAGACTGCGGTAAGTCTTCCGCACGCTCGCTGACTGGACAGCTCAGTGCAAGAGCGGAGAGCTGGCTCGAGACCTGTGAGACCTGTTCTGTGCTGCTGTTTGATTATCTCTCCAGACACAGGAGGAAAGGCTGCAATACACAATAAACGCAGGTCATAAAATTTAACATTTTTGATTGAACATGATGGGATCTAACACCTGTGCAGGGATGGACATAAGACTCCTGTTGTATAGCAGATTCAGCCATTCCAGGCTTTACTATGAGTTTGATTAGCCGCAGTGTACAGCTAAGAAGCTCAGGCGAGTCCTATTAAAAACGTGTCTTTTTAAAATTTAGCTCAGTTTGATCAGCGAGATGACTGAGCGTTGCCCTTGTGTTCATCACTGTGTTATAATGAGTACATCACTGTGTAAGCTCTTTTCTCTACGGTATCTGCTGTGGGTTTTATAAGTCTCTGCTCTACACTGCTTTCATTTCAAGCCCACACAGAAATCGGAACATGTAATTGCCAACAGCAAAGCTTTAGGGATGGAGTTGGCAATCCAGGTATAGCATAGCTTTCAATGAGCTGTTTTGCACGCAGTGTTGTGTATGTAGAGAGACAGTATGTACACCTTCCTGATCGTTATCGGGTTTAAATACAGGACAGCTTGAGCTGTCCAGGGTTTATTGCGAGTTCTGTGCTTTTATTATGATGTATAGTACAGCAACACTGGATATTAATAAACCACAGTGAAAGCTGACACGATACACAGTGCTTTGCAATTACGAACATAAGAGAGGTTTGGGAACAAGAAAAGGCCGTTCTGTCCATCAAGGCTCGTCCCAACTGCAGGGGAATGATTTAAAGGCACAGAATCTTTTTTTTTTTTAATTTCCCACTGTTCTCGATCCTGCTACTTCACCTGGTAAGCTTTTCCATGCATGCGTAACGCTCTGTGGAAATGGCAGGATTTCTCTGAGTCCCCTGGTGTTTTCCTCCGTTGGCTGATGCACAGCCTCTGTTTGACAGGGTGAAGAACATTGCCAGGTTAAAGTGTGAAATCACCATCTGCAGCTGACAGCTCCTGCTGTAGTTCCTGCTACAGACGCTGAATTAACGGTAGCATTAGCCAAGGTCAAGTAGCAGTTTGCTGGACTGTAGCATCCAACAGGGAGTATAGTGCAGGTGCACAGATCACCCAAGTCAAATGAAACCACAGCCCTGCGCCAGCACGCTGAGCACCGATCCATGTGGCTTGCAAAAAAGAATATGCCAATTTCATGCAAAAATACAGGAGTCAGTTATTTTACACAGAAGGGCAAGAGTGGAAAAGTGTGGGTGGTCTTGAATTGACCGAAATGTGAGAGGAATAAATCAATAAATACAGTGAATTCATTGTCTGTGTGTCGCTCCAATCTCTTCCCAGGTTCTGATTGAAACCTTGGTGGCGCTGGGCGCTCAGTGCCGCTGGACTGCGTGCAACATCTACTCCACACAGAACGAAGTGGCAGCCGCGCTGTCCGAGGCTGGTAAGCGCCAGCAGTGTCATTCTCACCCTGTGTTCAATCTGTGCCCAATTTAAAGACACAATACACAATAGGGTTTTTCAAGGTGTTTTTGTTTTTTTCATCCTTCTTGTTAACATTGTCGTCGCATAGCAACCTGGAGTTAAAAAAAAAAAAATAAATAAAAAGGTATATAACCCTGCCTGCAAATTATTATTATTATTTTTTTTTTTTTTTTGAGCGCTCTGTCTGAAAGCCGGCTCCTGAGTGTTCTTTATCATTGCTGAAATGTAAGCAGCTGTCATTTCCAGCGCGAGCAGTGGCCTTGAAGTGGAACAGGAATCAAGTGCTTTGAAGCAATTTCGTTAATGTTGAGTTTCATAGTGTCCATCCGAGTGCTGTATTTATATTTCAGATGTATACATTATACCAGCCAGGGATCACGGTGCACCTCACTCGCTCAACAGCATGTGTAGAAAGTGTTTTATTAAGACAGTTATGGGGGTGGACTGAAGCTCTTGCTGTTTTTCCCTCTCTGTAGGAGTCGCAGTGTTTGCCTGGAAGGGGGAGTCGGAGGATGATTTCTGGTGGTGTATTGATCGCTGTGTCAACATGGAGGGCTGGCAGCCCAACATGGTAGAGCGCTGAGCTTCTTGTTACAAATCAACTGCCCTCAATCCCACACTGTGCGTCCCGGCAAACCACAGCTGGGGCCGAGGGCTCAGCATCACCGAGAACTTCAGGACTGAGAAATAATTTTAAAAAAGACATGCAAACATAATCTTTTTATTCAATGTATGTTAACGTAGCACTGCTCAGCAGTTTTCTCTCGACTTTATGAAGCAGAGTGAGTTCGTTCTACAGGGGGATGCAATCGCTTGTGCTTGATAATTAGCTGCCTGTGACTCAGTGACCTGGCAGGTGGTGGTAGGGTTCAGGGTGCACACAGTTCAAGGGTAAGGCTCTGCAGAATAGCTCGAGGTCCTGATGCTGGTTCTTCCCCTGCTTGCTTGTTGGCAGATCCTGGATGATGGAGGAGATCTGACTCACTGGGTTTATAAGAAGTACCCCAATGTCTTTAAGAAGATCAGAGGGATTGTGGAGGAGAGTGTTACCGGAGTCCACAGGCAGGAAATGCATTGATTCTTTCTTTAACTGATTTTGTGATCTTGCAGGTGCAGGGCTGGAAATAAGACTCCCATTGCATAGCAGCTGGATCCATTCCTGGTTTTAGTTTGAGACACGCCTGAGCTTGTAACCTACACTGTGGCTAATCAAGCTTGTAACCTGGAATGGGCGAAACTGCTATGCAACAGGAGTCTTATTTCCCTCCCTGGGGTGAGATAGCCATTGATTGCTATTAATGGGTTCAGTTTTGAGTTGAGTCCTGCTGATAGTATGCTCTTTATTTTGTTTTCCAGACTCTACCAGTTGTCCAAAGCTGGAAAGCTTTGTGTTCCCGCGATGAATGTGAACGACTCCGTCACCAAACAGAAGTTTGACAACCTCTACTGCTGCAGGGAGTCCATTCTGGACGGGTGAGCAGAACGTATTGCTGTACACTGCCTGGCACAGCTGGCACAAAAGCCAGTGACGGAGGGAGCTCATTTTAAACCGCGCGTGTGGCAGAGTACTTGGGAGTTCCCTGCGGGTAGCTCTGTGCGAGAGAACCTCGGTTTGTACGTGCTGGAATAAGCACTGATGCTGTGGGCACGGGCTGGTCTTGGGTTGTCTGTGCAGCTCAGTAATGAGAGAAGGCTTTGCTTGTTTTGACAGTTTGAAGAGGACCACAGATGTTATGTTTGGCGGAAAGCAGGTGGTCATTTGCGGATACGGAGAGGTGAGCCGTCGACTCCTGTTCGTTTTTATTATTGAACAGCTCTGTCTAAATCCGGGTTTGAATGGTTAGCGCTCCGATGAGCGATCGGGTTGCTAATAGTAATGGGACAACCTTAAACAAGTCGGTATCTACCAGGAAGAAAAGGCTTCTGAAGGATGAATCAATATTTACATTAGATTGATTTAGATTGATTAGATTGGTTCTGGGGGTGGTCTGTAGTTGTTTAATAATAGGTGTTGGACAGTGATCTGTGAGTCTTGCTTTTTCTCCTTGTTTCAGGTTGGGAAGGGCTGTTGTGCTGCTCTGAAAGCTCTGGGCTCCATTGTGTGCGTTACAGAGATCGACCCCATCTGTGCTCTGCAGGCCTGGTAAGGGCATTCCCAGCACACTGTGGAGCTTTCATACAGCAGAGTCACCACTGAAACCCAATCTTTAACAAACTCTCCTTTTTTACTGCATAGAGGAACTGTAGAAATAAACGTTACTGCAGGTGCCGCTCGCCGGTCCAGTAATTGAATCTCTTCTTTTTTGCAGCATGGACGGGTTCCGAGTTGTAAAACTGAACGAAGTTATCCGTCAAGTGGACGTTGTCATCACCTGTACAGGTGCTTTTCATTGTGTAGTGTGTGTGTTTTTTTTTAAAGAATGAATCTCAGACGTTTTCATAGAATTTGGTTAAAAGGTTATTTGATCTTGAATGCGAGAAAGAGCCGTAACCGTGAATGATCCTGCCCTTAGGAAATAAAAACGTGGTCACGAGGGAGCAGCTGGATCGCATGAAGAACGGCTGCATCGTGTGTAACATGGGCCACTCCAACACGGAGATCGATGTGGTAAGGAACCTCGGGGAAAGGGTGGCACGGCAGGGGGTGCTTTTCATCTTTTTGTGTTTTTGTTTTTGCAAAAAACTAACGCGCCAATCGTGGTGTTTTAATTGAAGGCCAGTCTTCGCACCCCAGAGCTGACCTGGGAAAGGGTGCGGTCACAAGTGGATCATGTGATCTGGCCAGATGGCAAGAGAGTCGTCCTGCTGGCGGAGGTAAAATAAATAAATAATAATAATTGCAAGAAAGAAAGACTTCAAACACCCCCGTGCACAGATGGTTTGGTCCATTTCTTTTGTTGTGTGGGAGTGTTCAGTGTTCGCTGGTTTTTCTGTGTCTCCTTCTCAACTCCCTTTTCTATGTGAAGACTTCAGGAGGGATCGATTGGCTTCTTAAGTGAGAGAGTTGATGATACAGTTCAGCAACTGGACACAGTAAAAAAAAAATAAAAAAATAAAGCAGTCCTTAGTGGCTGTGGAAGCAAAGAGAAAGTGAAGGAGGCTTTCCTGTGCCTCTTCATTAAGACGTGAATCTGTCTGACGGTGCATTTACTCAGTAAAGCACATTTAAAGGGGGATTTGGCAGCACTGCCTGTGGTTGTAGTTTTGCAGTTATCTGGTGATTCTCTGCCACTGTAGTAATCCAAGTCTGTCTGTTGATTAAGGGACGTCTCCTGAACCTGAGCTGCTCCACAGTCCCTACCTTTGTTCTGTCCATCACAGCCACCACGCAGGTGAGTGAGGGCGTGGAGCTGCACCGCTGCATCGCTCCTGCACGACAAAGTGCACCGACGAAGATCAGAGGGAGTTCGTGAAGCAGCCCTGCCCTGCATGCATTATAAAATAGCTACACAGATATGGAACATAGTAATAGTTCTACACACAGAGACTGAGGGAGGTAGATTATATTCGGCTTGAGACTTGCTCTTTTTTTGTTCTTTGCATTATGGTAATGCAACATGCAAAGCATGCATTTAGTTAGCTCTGTTGCAAAGTGTATCCTTGTGTGCCACAAGTGAATCATGCTCTGTATTTGACGTGTGTTTATATTGCTGGTTGCTCTGTACTCAGAAATGTCTGCTGCTGTTTGGTTTAGGAGTCCAGCTGCACGCTTCTATGCTCAGAATACTAATTCTGCCCCTTCTCTATTGGACAGGCTCTTGCCCTGATAGAGCTCTACAATGCCCCAGAGGGGCGTTACAAACAGGATGTCTACCTGCTGCCTAAAAAGATGGGTACGTTCTGAACAGATGTACATAATACAGCATCTCTCATGCACAAGGCTGCAGAGTCATAATGAGCATCTGCCTGTATTGCTTGTAATGTATGTAGCAGTGTGGCCTCCAAGGTCCTGTAACACATGAGAGAGAAAGAGCACTTTTGCCACACTGACACAACACGACACAGGGGCTGTGGAAACTGCCCTTCCCAACCGTTATGTGCCATGCTCACGGTCTGCACGAGCCACTGTCACCAGTTGAGGGTTAATCGAAGCACCGCAGCACAGAGACAGAACAACAGTGTATTATCACCCTTCAACGTGTCATTAGCTTGCATTAAGAAAAACTACTGACTGGTAAGAGCAAATTAGCATGCATGCAGCGCCCTCTTGTGGTCAAAAAGAATTAGGGCACCTTTACGTAATAGAATGTCTTCTGGATTAGTTGTCCAGTGTTAGTTGCAGGGATCGCAATAAGATCCCAATTGCATAGCGGTGTGATCCGTTCCTGGTTTTACTATGAGTTTAACACATACCTGAGCTTGTTGTCTACACACTGTGGCTAAACAAGCTAGTGGAATGGATGAAACTGCTCTGCAATAGGAGTCTTATTTCCCTCCCTGAGTTGAAAATATCCTTTTTTTTTTGTCTTTTCAGACGAGTATGTCGCCAGCTTGCATCTGCCCACCTTTGATGCCCATCTCACAGAGCTGTCAGATGAACAGGCCAAATACCTGGGACTCAATAAGAACGGACCTTTCAAACCAAACTACTACAGGTAAACCTAATGCAGCGAGGACTACGAGTAGGGGGGTAGCAGAGACGTGAAAGACAGGCTGTTGCGCGGGAATAGGACGTTATATATATGTATTGATATGTGTTATTTGTTAAATACATTTGTCATTGTATTTGTCATATATGTTAAGGTGAAAGTGTAAGAAGAGATGTGGAGTGTTTCGTTTTGCTTGAGTTTTATTTTCTGCAGTGTTTTCAAACTCCTGTAATGCAACATGCAATCATCTCTTTTATTGCAGATATTAATGTTTGAAGCGCTGGATAATCCCATGAAAGGACCACGATGCCTGCAACAAACCTCGATGTTTAGCGAGCCAGAGGAAAAGCCCACTTTATTTTCTGTGTGCGATACATTCCCTGCATGTTTCATTTATTTCCATTGCCAGTCTGTAATTAAACCCAGCGAGGTAGTCACCTTCAGAGTTTCATAGTGCTGTACAGCTGGGGCCAAAACATTTGCAACACCTAGAATTGTAGGATTGAGACATCATTTTTAACAACTTTTATGAACATAATTTAGATCTTTTCTTTAACATCAAAGAAACTACATCGCAAAAAATTAGTCTACCAGAAGCCCTAGTTGTGGTGCAGTAGTATTTCATGTTAGATTTCAAACTGTCGCTGTGTTTTTTTATTTGTCAGTATTTTTGTTAAATGATAAACTACACAGCGGTGTGTGATTCGGTATGTTAAGATAACATTATTCAGCAGGGTTCATTTGACTTTATGCAGTAAAATGAGTTTGTTTTGGGGGGGGGGGGGTGCAAAACCTTTGGCCTGAGCTGTAGAAAACAGAACGCGAGCCAATACTGTCCAGACTGACCTGAACAGCAGATTATATTTAGAGAGCCAACCCTCGCATCTCAAAGCAGTTACATGTGTGTCCAAACAAACAAACAAAAATTTGTTTCTTTCATTTTAAAAGTGTTGCCATTTGAATCATTTGCGTTCATTTGTAAAAGCATTATTTGACAATCGAAATCGCTGCTTTTGTTCTGAAACTTGAAATGGTACCTATAGAGAGAGAGAAGTCTTGCGGCAGCGATTCTGTCCACTTTGAATTGTGAACGTGTTCCCCAAAAACGGACTGTTGAAACCGAGAGGTTTTGATGATTTCCTGTGCAAGGGTACAGTGTCTGCGTTTAAGTACTGTAACTGTTCTGAAGTGGCTTAAACTCCAGAGGTCTGATTGATTAACAAGCATGCATCTCTCGTTTGTCTGTCGTCTTCTGTTGAGTCGCTTTCTTCCTTTCACCTTTGTATGGAACAGCTTCCTGAAAGCCACCTGATAATAGACTGCAGCTCCTGATAAAAGCCGTCAGAGTTACAATCTGGAACAAGCAGCCTGTCACCCAAACTCATTTTTCATCAGTGATGTGTCGCTGTCCTTTTCATATAGTGCAGTATATTGCAAACAGTGATGTTTTATGGAGTATGTGAATATATATATATATTTTAAATAAGTCCTCTGTACCTCAATGTTTTCAGTCACTGTGATGTCCTTTTCATTTCCGATGTTTTAGTTGTTGTCAGCTTTTTTTTTTTTTCATGGGGTGATCTCCAATAATAACTGTTATTACACAAAAGCTGTTTAATTCCCTGCTGCAGCGCGCTTGTCTCTGCTGGAGTGTCTCACTCTGCCTTTTGCATGGTCATTTATAAGATAATAATGCTGTGGTGTTGGTATGTATATAGAAGGCAGGGCGGGTCACAGATCTGTCTAATCACAGAGCCAGGAGGGGCGCTTAGAAGAGAAAGTCTCCCTCTGCACCTGGGCTTGGCAGTGAAGGACAGCACTTCCACTAGACTGCAGCACAGGGAGCAGCACCAGTCTGTCAGGACCCCTGCGTTGATAGAGATCCAGGCTGCTCTCACACTCACTCACTGCTAGTGTTTTAAAATGTGGTGTATAGAGACTGTATGGATTTTGCTGACACACTGTGTGCGCCTGCTTTTAGTGGAGTTGTCAATGCCGTTTTTAATTTACATCACAGCCTGATACCCTTTCTAATTATTCTTATTCCTCGATCAGCCGTGTCACGGTTTGGTTAGTTCATGTCTTCTAAGGCTTTCCTACAATCTGAACTGGATGTATTTCATAGTTTAAAAGCGAGTGCAGAGCAGGACATCTGGGCAGGAGGAACGATCAGTTTAAATGGCAAAGAGAAGAACATCTTTTTTTCTCTTTGATGATTTCTTGCGCTGCACAGTTTTTGGGTGAAGTTACCGGTCCAGTGCAGAGCTGTACTGTCATTCCAGCGTGTCTTTGTCTAGCTATCATTTCATTTCAACCTGTCCAAGAGCTGCCAGGTCTCATGATTTCAGCATCTTCTCCTGGAAACGCCTATCCTAAACCATGCCACACCCTTCTCTGATTAGATTCCCTTCTCTGATTTTTATTTCTTTTTCTTTGATGACAGTGACAGAATATCGCCTTATTTAACAACTCAGCACTGTGATTTGACATGGGCTTGACTTGTGTCACTGCTTGATCTATCTCAGAATTTCAATTTACTTGCCAGAATCTTTTTCATTATTATACAAGATTTGATTTGGGAAAAGTACTGTAGATGATTATCCATCTATCTGTCTATCTCTGTGTGTGTGTGTGTGTGTGTGTGTGTGTGTGTGTGTGTGTGTGTGTGTGTGTGTATATATATATATATATATATATATATATATATATATAATGTGCATGTGTAACAGATTGTGTTTTTAAAACACAATGTTCCCCCTTCAGAATCCAAGCCTCCGTTTTTGTGTTTATTGATGGATAGCACACTCGCTCTTGCAGAAAAAATCCACTTTTTTGGCGTTTCTTTGTCAAGGTTGGTAAATATTCTGTTGTTGACACCAAAAGGGGGTGAAAAAGCCCCCAATGCAGGATCTTTGTAGATTAGCTGAAACACGAATAAGTGAGAGGATTCAAATCCCTCCGGAGCGCTTTTATTTTATTTGCATACCCCCCACCCGAATAGATTCAAGGGCTACACTTGCATACGCAACATTGGGATGGTCGCAGCTAAGCTTTCTTCGTTCATAAATAAATGTGTGTGGTTTTAAGCGCATGCTATGATAATAAAAACTAAAATGAATACTTTTCTACTGAATAAATTTCTTTTTTTTTTTGTAATTGGTGTAATCGTAACGTTTGAAGATGAGCAGAACATCTTAATAAAAACCTGCATTATGATTTCACCGTCTGCGTTGTGTCCGTGATTTTCTTCTGTGTAAATGAACCCATATTTGTATGTATGGTGATGCAGAGACTATAAATGAACATTGCTAGTTCATTGCACACCGCGATGTGTGGAAGAGAGTTCCTGACCACAGGGTGTCTCTGATATATCAGGTGCAGTTTTCAGCTCAAGCAGGGATAAATAAAGTACTTTGAGCAATATTGAATAAGCAAGGGTGACTGAGCAATCCTGTAACACCAACAAAAACTATTTTTTTAACAACGCTGCTAAGCCGGTCTACATGCGTCACAGCTTGCCTAACCGCAGACGAGATGGCTGCGTTTAACCCTTGCCAAAGTCTCACGAGAAAAGCGGCACCCCCCCTTCAAAAAAACCAAAAAACAAGATTAAAGCGACTCTCAATAGAAACAAGCCCAAACCCCGCTTATTTATAGCGGCCCGGGCTTGCGAACGCCCTCGCCGGATTCTCGCGAGATGTGCGGCTGTGCGTTGCGGGTGGAAGATGGAGGCTGGAGGAGGAGGCGGCGGCGGCGGCGGGGGGCTCCTAGTCAACAATAAACAGAGATCAATGTTACCCGGCAGAGGCAGGGGCGACTTCATCCGCAACCAGAGGAAGGATTCCGAGGTAAGGATGTGCTGTTCGGATCGCTCGCTCCGGTCCCGGGTGCTCGACACCCCTTTGCAGGCTGTATTAACACATTAGACCTGCACTGTGGAGATTTCACAAAGAGCTTCCCCTGTGCAAACAATCAAGCTCTGTGCAGACAGTAATCAGACTCGTATTTCTATATTGCTATCATCGTTCACCATTTTTTTTACTGACTAGTTCAGATGTTTTTTAAGGGTTACATTCTCTGGGTTTCATTCTGTAAATACGTTTTCCTCTGCCGGTGAAATACTTTACTGGCAGAACTGAACTAATGATGTACAGTTAGCACTGAAATAATGCTGACAGGCATGGCAGCAAGAGTCCCCTTGCATAGCAGTTTGATCCGTTCCTGGTTTTACTTGTGATTTTGGTGGACGGGGCTAGTCAAGGCTGTAGTAAAACGTGGAAGGGGTGAAACAGCTGTGCAATAGGAGTCTTATTTCCAACCCTGCCTTACATAGACAAGGAGCTGAAAAAATGATACAGTATCCCCTTGATATTTCACAACATGATTTTTTGCAGTTGATTTAATTTTCTTTCGTTTTTAATGTTGGTCTGTTTCAGTTAAAGTGCAGCGAAGGAGAAGTGCTGTATAAGTATGCTCTGTCTATGTGTGTGTGTGTGTGTTCCTCCCCAGGGTTTCTCAGAGTCCCCAGATCTGGAGTTTGAATACGCAGACACTGATAAATGGACGGCAGAGCTCTCAGGTAGGTGTAAGGATCACAACACAATCCTGGATTACTGTGAGCAGTGACAGGGCTCCTGATCAGGGGTGTGTTCTTGTATTATTGTGAGCAGTGACAGGGCTGCTGATCTGTGTTCTTGTGTTATTGTGAGCAGTGACAGGGCTGCTGATCAGGGATGTGTTCTTGTATTATTGTGAGCAGTGACAGGGCTGCTGATCAGGGGTGTGTTCTTGTGTTATTGTGAGCAGTGACAGGGCTCCTGATCAGGGATGTGTTCTTGTGTTATTGTGAGCAGTGACAGGGCTGCTGATCAGGGGTGTGTTCTTGTATTATTGTGAGCAGTGACAGGGCTGCTGATCAGGGGTGTGTTCTTGTATTATTGTGAGCAGTGACAGGGCTGCTGATCAGGGGTGTGTTCTTGTATTATTGTGAGCAGTGATAGGGCTGCTGGTCAGGGGTGTGTTCTTGTATTATTGTGAGCAGTGACAGGGCTGCTGGTCAGGGGTGTGTTCTTGTATTATTGTGAGCAGTGACAGGGTGCTGTTCTGTGTTCTTGTATTATTGTGAGCAGTGATAGGGTGGCTGCTGGTCAGGGGTGTGTTCTTGTATTATTGTGAGCAGTGACAGGGCTGCTGGTCAGGGGTGTGTTCTTGTATTGTGAGCAGTGAGCTGCTGGTCAGTTCTTGTACTATTGTGACCGAGGGACCAGAGTTTCACCTCAATAGGAAATGTTTCGAAGAGGATTTCAGGATTCACGGTACTGAGACTTGGAGAGAGAGTGAGAGTGTCGTGCGTGCGTGCGTGCGCGTGAGTGCATTTATATACAGTATGTATATATGTGTGTGTGTGTCCTTTTGTTTTCTTCACTCTTTTCTTGTTCAGTGGCAGAGCAGAAGTGGACAGAGCTGGACGCAGCGCAGCACCGGGCTCACGCCATGAGACTCCTGGACGGGCTGGAGGTGACCGCTAGGGAGAGGCGGCTCAAGGTGGCGCGAGCCATTCTTTACCTGACTCAGGGTGTGTTTGATTGATAGAGAGTCATTCTCTACCTGACTCAGGGTGTGTTTGATTGATAGAGAGTCATTCTCTACCTGACTCAGGGTGTGTTTGATTGATAGAGAGTCATTCTCTACCTGACTCAGGGTGTGTTTGATTGATAGAGAGCCATTCTCTACCTGACTCAGGGTGTGTTTGATTGATAGAGAGTCATTCTCTACCTGACTCAGGGTGTGTTTGATTGATAGAGAGTCATTCTCTACCTGACTCAGGGTGTTTTTGATAGGACACAGTAGTACAGAGCTGTAGATTGGTTGGTTTCGTTGCGTGACTGCTGTCTGCTCACGCAGGCTCGTTCGGGGAGTGTGACTCGGAGGCTGAGGTCCAGCACTGGATGAGATACAACGTCTTCCTGCTGCTGGAGGCGGGGACCTTCACTGCGCTGGTGGAGCTGCTCAACATGGAGATCGAGTAAGGACTGCAGGCACCCGCAGCTTCCCAACACTGCCATTATAATAGAAGAAACGTTTGCCGACGTCACTTAGATTCTGTGACCCAAGGACTATAGACCCGTCTACTCTTTAGACCGTATTCTTTTAGCCCTAAAAATAGATTGTTTTATTAATACCCCCGTCCCCTGATATTGCCTCTAAAAGGCAGCCACGTGTTTCTCATAAAACTGTAATTTGAGGTTGGTGGTTTGCAGTGGGGTTTTTATGTTTTAATGCTTATCCAGTTAAAGATGTGGAGAATGCAGTCGGTTGGAGAACAGCGAGAGTCACCCTGTTAAACAGGGTAAGAGGTCTGTGTCAGTAAGCAGTCTGTCACAGTGGAGTGAGTGTGCATGAGTCAAGCACTGCAGTGACTCTCGATGTCTACCTCCTTTTGCAGTAACAGTGCGGCCTGCAGCAGTGCGGTGAGGAAGCCAGCTATCTCCCTGGCGGACAGCACTGACCTCCGGTAAGGACTGGGTTACTGTTGTGTTACTCGGGTTAACTTGGGGGCTGGGGACCCCTGCTTTGGGGAATGGAAGTGAGACTCCCGTTGCATAGCAGTTCCCATTCCAGGTTTTAATGCAAGCTTGATCAGCCACAGTGTACAGCTCAGGTGCATCTAAAGTAAAACCAGGAATGGATCAAAGTGCTATGCAATGGGAGCCTTATTTCAATCCCTTTTACTTGCCAGGGAAAGCCCACAGGTTCCTGTTTGTGCCTTTTGCTGGGTGCTCCAGGGTACGCTAGCTCTTTTCTTCCCCCCGATGGAAAAGTAGAAAGCCTGGCATACACACAGCTAACGCCTGGGTGTGCTTCCGCCTCCCCTGCAGGGTCCTGCTGAATATCATGTACCTGATGGTGGAGACGATCCAGCGCGAGGACGAGGCAGACCGGCCGGAGTGGAGGGCATCGAGGGAGACCTTCAGAACAGAGCTGGGTGAGGCTGCTATTGTAGTCCTGCGCTCGGTGTTACTGAATGGGCTGTAGGGTTTAAAACACAACACGTTGCTTTCCCTAGCGTTCTGCTGTGATGTGCTTCATTTTCATGAACAGATTGCTGGCTGTTTTTTAGTAGCTGTTTTCATTTTTCATATCTGGGGGGGGGCTAAGATCCAAGTTGCTCAATCACAAACATTACGGCAGGCAGAGTGCTTGACTGTGCATTCCACCTCCTTCCAGGCTCCTCTCTGTACAACAATGAGCCCATCTCTGTCATGCTGTTCGGGATGGTGACGAAGTTCTGCAGCGGCCACGCCCCCCACTTCCCCATGAAGAAGGTCCTCCTGCTGCTCTGGAAGAGTATTGTGGTGAGAATGATTCGCTGGGAACCGTGCCAGCATGTGCTGCGCACTGTACAGGTTAACATGTTCGTACAAGCTGGAGTGGATCGAGAGCTTTTCTGTGATTGGTGTTTTTGCGCGGCCTGTGGTGCCACCCGGTGGAGGAGCAGGCGTAGGCAATGCCCAGGCGCGCTGACCCGGCCCGCTCTGTTCTCTTTCAGTTCACGCTGGGGGGGTTTGAGCAGCTGCAGACCATCAAGATCAGGAGGCGGGAGGGGCTGGGGCTGCCCCCCCTGCCCGAGGACAGCATTAGAGTGATCCGAAACATGAGGGCGGCCTCGCCCCCCGCCTCCGCCTCTGACCTCATCGAGCAGCAGCAGAAACGAGCGCGCCGTGAGCACAAGGTACCCTGTCTCCCTGCCTGCTACCTTTGCCCTGCCCCTTGTTGTCCATATGTGTTTCTTGTAAACCCTGCAGGGGTTCTGGAACCCTGCCGGCTCTTCCAATACTGAATGACAGTCTGATGAGAATGAGATGCTTCCTGTCAGCAGCTGTACCCTGTATAAACTCCTCCATGTAACCTCCCCACTCCCCAGGGCCTAATCAAGCAGGATAACCTGGACGCCTTCAACGAGAAGGACCCGTACAAGGCAGATGACTCCCGGGAGGAGGACGAGGACAGCGAGGAGAACGACAACGCCCTGGAGACTGAGACCTTTCCCCTGGAGCGGGACGAGGTGATGCCCCCGCCCATCCCTCATGCCACCTCCGAGAGGATCTCCTTCCCCAAGGGGCTGCCCTGGGCACCCAAAGTCAGGTGACTGTCTGCACCCGAGGACCACGCTGCGTGGATTGGCTTGTGGTGTAAAAGTGCACAGCTTTCCCATGCTTATAATATGCATTAGTCTGCTGTAGCAGACTGGTTTCTACAATGCTTTGCCATGCTTTCACTCTGGCTGTGCTGGCTGCTTTTATTCTGAGGTGGTTCACTTGCAAAGCTGTGAGTCGTGATGTTTGAAACAGGCATGAAGTAGAATAGCAAGGTGACCGATATCTGTAACTTGTTTTTATTTTAACAGGGAGAAAGACATTGAAAATTTCCTTGAGTCTAGTCGGAGCAAATTCATTGGCTACACCTTGGGAAAGTGAGTACTGTCCGTATTCGCATGGCCTCTGGATCAGCCTGTTTGGTTCTGTCTGTACAAGGGAACCCCCTGAGCAGTTCTGAATACACATTCAGAGTCTAGCCTGCATCCGTTCTGAAGAGCAAACAAGTGAACCCTTTAGCTGTTGTAACATCAGCTTTGAGTGACTGCTTGTTTTTTTTTCTGTTCCAGTGACACTGACACAGTGGTAGGCTTACCCAGACCGATTCATGAAAGCATCCGAACTCTCAAGCAGGTACTGTCCTGTATCCTCACCTGAGGAATCTACAAACCTGTCCCAGCACAGCGACTCGAGACTGCAGCTGGTAACAGTCTTGCACGTGGCCCAGCTGCTGTTCTGATGTCTGTGTCTATGTGTCTGTGTGTCTGTCTGTGTCTATGTGTCTGTGTCTTCCACATTCCTATAATACCTGCCAACACCATTCTCATTATAAGACAGAATGACTCCTGCAGTCTTGCTGCATTAGCACTGGGGCCACCTGACATGAACTTGCCTGCGTGTGTGTGTCTGTTTGTGTTGCAGCACAAGTACATCTCCATCGGGGAGATTCAGATCAGGAGAGAGGAGGAGTACCAGAAGACTCCCTTGTCTGGGGTAGGTGACTCTCTGAGAGCTCTCTGGATATCTATATAGAAACCGTTCCTTTATGCCTCGTCTGGGTTGTCACATGTCTTTGGCTGGTTGTTTGCCGGGCGCTCCGTGGTGTTCAGCCTCCTCTCTCTCTCTGTTGACAGGGTGAAGAGGAAGTGGAGATGAGCCCCACAGAGCTGCTGTACCAGGGCATGCTGCCCAGTCTGCCCCAGTACATGGTGAGTACAGCAGCTGCTTTGCGTGGAGGATACTGTCCAGTGTGTATGCCGGCGCTGGATCTCAAGCGCCTCCTCTCTCGTCTCCTCTTGCAGATCGCCTTGTTAAAAATCCTGCTTGCAGCCGCTCCCACCTCGAAAGCCAAAACAGATTCCATCAACATCCTGGCTGACGTGCTGCCAGAGGAAATGCCGTGAGTATGAAAAAACAAGCTGGCTCTAAGAGCGGAGCTGCTGGCTGGGAGCAGCCTGGAGAGGATGCAGAAACAGCAAACAGCTCTCTGTGCAAGGAGAGTCACGATCCAGCAGGACACTCGTGAACCACTAGAAATGCTTCTTGCCGGCGAAAAGCAACCTGAAAACCGAAGACTCACTCTTTTAATAAAGAGCTGCAGCGTTACGGATTCTAGATCTGTGTAGACTGTGGAGGGAGGTGGTGTTTTGTAATGTTGCCAGTGGTGCATGTATTCATCTCTTCATTGTGCTCCCCAGTACAACAGTGCTTCAGAGCATGAAGCTGGGTGTGGATGTGAACCGGCACAAGGAGATCATTGTGAAAGCGATATCCACTATCCTGCTGCTGCTGCTCAAGCACTTCAAACTGAACCACATCTACCAGGTAAGAAGGAACGGGGGCGGGGTCAGATCCAGACCTCCAGCCACTGGGAGGCAGTGTGAAGACATCACTCTACAGGGAGCAGCTCTGCATTCAGACTCTGCTTGGTGTAGCTCCACTGTATAAAGAACTGCACTGAGTGATCAGAGATGTCAGGAGCTCGACTCTCTTCCCTGGTTGACTGCTTGGTTTGTTTTGTGTTGTTTTTCCCCCCTCCCAGTTTGAGTACATGGCCCAGCATCTTGTGTTTGCAAACTGCATCCCCCTCATACTGAAGTTCTTCAATCAGAATATCATGTCCTACATCACAGCTAAGAACAGGTAAGCGATCGCTCTAATAAAAAAAAGAATGTTTATTATGTGTCCAAACCAATTTTTAGCTTTTACTTCAATATTTCATGCATGAAAGGGTTAGTCATGAATAAAATGCATTGCGAAGCTCTGGAGTGCTCTGTTGTATTGTGTGCCTGCTCTGGAGTGCTCTGTTGTATTAAATGCCTGCTCTGGAGTGCTCTTGTCCACAGTTGATGTGTCTCTTTTCCCAGTATTTCCGTGCTGGATTTCCCTCACTGCGTGGCTCACGAACTCCCTGAACTAACCGCTGAAAGCCTGGTGAGGAAACACAATCGTTCGCTTGAATTGCTTTTGATTTCATATGAGTGCAGATGAAGCAGCCTTTGAACCAGAGACGGAGCTCTCTAGATCACACACCCATTAGTCGCTCTGTCGTACTTTATTGACAGTTAAACGACTGTCATTAACTGAAGTGCTTTCTGATTGCAGCCTTGAGCTCTGTTCACAAAACAGTAATACGTTCAGGTGCTTTGACAGTGAATCGGTATCTGATTTGAAATGAATTCGTAATTGCAGAGGGATCAGATGCTGTCCAGCAATGTTGTTGGGTTGTTCTGAAGTTGCAAACCGGGTCTGGTGTCGGTACAGCTGACTCTCTTTGAGTGTATTTGACACCCGAAGCAGAGCTGAAATGCAGGAGCAGGCGCTGGAGGAGCCCTTAATGAAGGTTCTGTTGTAAGGGACGCTGACCGCTGATTGTTTCCTCTGGTCCTCAGGAAGCCGGAGACACCAACCAGTTCTGCTGGAGGAACCTCTTCTCCTGTATCAACCTGCTAAGGACCCTAAACAAACTCACCAAGTGGAAACACTCCAGAACCATGGTAACCAAGCAGGGCTGTGGGGTAGGGAGGGGAGCTGTGAGAACCATGGTAACCAAGCAGGGCTGTGGGGTAGGGAGGGGAGCTGTGAGAACCATGGTAACCAAGCAGGGCTGTGGGGTAGGGAGGGGAGCTGTGAGAACCATGGTAACCAAGCAGGGCTGTGCGGTAGGGAGGGGAGCTGTGAGAACCGTGGTAACCAAGCAGGGCTGTGCGGTAGGGAGGGGAGCTGTGAGAACCGTGGTAACCAAGCAGGGCTGTGCGGTAGGGGGGGGAGCTGTGAGAACCGTGGTAACCAAGCAGGGCTGTGCGGTAGGGGGGGGAGCTGTGAGAACCGTGGTAACCAAGCAGGGCTGTGCAGTAGGGGGGGGAGCTGTGAGAACCATGGTAACCAAGCAGGGCTGTGCAGTAGGGAGGGGAGCTGTGAGAACCATGGTAACCAAGCAGGGCTGTGCGGTAGGGAGGGGAGCTGTGAGAACCATGGTAACCAAGCAGGGCTGTGCGGTAGGGAGGGGAGCTGTGAGAACCATGTACAGTAAAAGGAGCTGTGCCCTGATTGTGTGCTCTGTGTCTCTGCAGATGCTGGTGGTGTTCAAGTCGGCTCCCATCCTGAAGAGGGCGCTCAAGGTGAAGCAGGCCATGATGCAGCTGTACGTGCTGAAGCTGCTGAAGGTGCAGACCAAGTACCTGGGCCGGCAGTGGAGGAAGAGCAACATGAAAACCATGTCTGCCATCTACCAGAAAGTGCGCCATCGCCTCAACGACGACTGGGCCTACGGGAACGGTGAGTCTGGAACCCTGCCCCTGGTGACCCACATGTGACTCAACGACGACTGGGCCTACCCTGGAACCCTGACCCCGACCCTGACGCTGACCCACATGATGACTCAACGACGACTGGGCCTACGGGAACGGTGAGTCTGGAACCCTGACCCCGACCCTGACGCTGACCCACATGATGACTCAACGACGACTGGGCCTACGGGAACGGTGAGTCTGGAACCCTGACCCCTACCCTGACCCCGACCCTGACGCTGACCCACATGATGACTCAACGACGACTGGGCCTACGGGAACGGTGAGTCTGGAACCCTGCCCTGACCCCGACCCCGAACCCTGACCCCGACCCTGACGCTGACCCACATGATGACTCAACGACGACTGGGCCTACGGGAACGGTGAGTCTGGAACCCCGACCCTGACCCCGACCCTGACCCTGACCCACATGATGACTCAACGACGACTGGGCATACGGGAACGGTGAGTCTGGCCCCTGCCCCTGCCCCTGCCCCCGACCCTGACCCACATGATGACTCAACGACGACTGGGCATACGGGAACGGTGTTTCTGGAACCCTGGCCCTGACCCCGACCCCGACCCACATGATGACTCAACGAAGGCACATAGCATGTTTACTTAGTGCGCTGTGAGTTTTAAAGATTGAGAGCTTTCAACTCCTGGAATCCTTGAGTTGACTGGAGGAGTATGCTAGCCTCTAATAATAGTGCAGCAAACAGGGCAACGCATTACAGGGCACCTGCTGATGCTAGGTGTCCCTTTATCGTCCTATAAACAGACCTGAGTTTGGTTGTCTCAGCCACCAGATTGCTTGAGATTGTCCCAGGACTGCGTCTGGGTGCTCTTGCAGAGCTAGTCTGTTTTAAAGGAGCAGGGAGTAAAGGAAGGTGGGAGCGCTGCCCTGTTGCTGAGCAGCCCTGTTTTGACAGCAGATCTGGACGCGCGGCCCTGGGATTTCCAAGCGGAGGAGTGCGCCCTGAGAGCCAGCATAGAGCGCTTCAACAGCCGCCGTTATGACCAGACGCAGAGCAACCCCGACTTCCTGCCGGTCGACAACTGCCTGCAGAGCGTGCTGGGACAGCGCGTCGAGCTGCCGGAGGACTTCCAGATGAACTACGACCTCTGGCTGGAGCGGGAGGTCTTCTCCAAACCCATTTCCTGGGAGGAGCTCCTGCAGTGACCGCCCCCCTCCCTCCCCGATCACACTGCTGCTCAGCAAACACTAAGGCGAGGCGGGGCGGGGCGGGGCGGGGGCTTGATGGGGTTTTTTGTTTCAATCCGGTCCTAATAAATGTGCGTTGTGTGTGTGTGCGACTGCCAGCTATATCTTGAGAAGAGTTCAGGGGCTGATCCTGACCTGTAGTATTGAACAGGATCCGGTGTGGACAGTCTGTGCAGGGATGGACTCCCATTGCATAGCGGTCTGATCCATTCCTTGTTTTACTGTGAGTTTAATAATTACACACCTGAGCTTGTTTCTGCACAGTGGTGCTGATCAAGCTGGTGTTAAAACCTGGAAGGGATGAAACTGCTGTGGAATACGGGTCTTGCTTCCATTTTTCCGTCACTGGTGTGCATCTTTTGTGGCTTGTGGTTTGTGCGTCTTGGGAACGGTTTGAATGTTTAGGCCTGGGTTGAAACAAAAACCTGGATCGGGAGTAGGCAGGACCTCAAACACTCTTGAGAGAATATTCAGACCTTATTTTATCCAGGCTCCTCTGTCTGAATCAACTGGAAGACCAGTCAGAGCACTGATATGGAAAAGGAGGTGTCTTCTATATACAGGCACTGTACAGACAGGGAAACGCCTCCAGCGTGTGTCAGTGTGCACTGATCGCAATCTACTGCCTCTTACCCAAAGTGCAAACACACAATTGAAACTGCTTGCTGTGCTAGTTGTAGTGAATATTTTTAAGCGCGCATCTTTGTGTAGTCTCTATCTGTATACTTCTTAAAACACGTGGCTTTGCATATGTGTGAACGGGCCAGGCATGGGAATAAGACTCCTATTGCACAGCAGTTTGACCCAATTCCAGGTTTTAATACCAGCTTGATTCAGCACAGTGTGCAGTGAGAAGCTGTGCTGGAAACCAGTTTCCTTCCAGCGCAAAGCAGTCTCTTACAGTAGCTTATTTCTGAATGTATAAAAAAAAAAAAAAAAAAATATCCTTTTAAAGTTGTATTTTTGAACACTGTTCCCAATGCAATCCTGGTTATTTCTTTCTCTGCTATTTTAGAAAGATGGTTTTGAGTGGCCAGTGATAACACAATAATGTCCGTTAATTCATAATGAATTCCGTCTGAATCTCACGGCAATCGCGTCTGAATGTCTCCTGCACCTCCGCTCAGTTCTGAGGTCGTTCAAGCTGCATTCAGTCCTGTTCATTCATGTGGATATAAGGCATGCATTCGTGGGTGAGAGGACGCTTCTCACAATCCCCTGGTGGGAACATGAATCCATGTGAACAGCATCATTCATGACAAAGGAGAATAAGAAGAATGAACGGAGCTGAATTGAAAATGAACGGCTTCAGAGCTCGGAGGACGTGGGTAAGATATTCAGGGGTGATTCCAGCGGGATTCAGTCAGAGCTCATTATGAATTTGCTGCCCTTATTTTAAATTGGTACCGTTGTGTTTTGAACATCATTTCAGTTTTGTATTATTTTTATTTTTTATGATGCTATCTTCGGGACCAGCTGATCGAACCTCTCGCTGACAGACCTGTGCTGTAATAAAGTTCGGATTGTATTCTGATTGTTGCAGAGAGTAACGCGAAACGGTTTTAACACGTGTATCATATAGCTTCTCCTTTGTTGATCTTTCTACAGACTATTAAAATAAACGTTTCTCTTCATTTAGCGAGACTGTGTGCTGTGTGTTTGAATACGAGTTTGTTCTTGTCTTGCGCTGCTCTCTACTGGCGGTTTCTTTCCAATAACGCGGTTCCCAATCCGCGTTATTCACCGCATTATTTTTGGGGGTGGTGGGGTGTATGAGAGAACCCTGCCTGAGAAACCTCGTTATAGATCATCGAGTGTCTCCCGGTTAAGATCTAACCTTTGAGATACCGTGACTCTTTTTTTTTTTTTTTTTCCAGGATTACAGCAGCTAACTGCAACTGACATTCTCGCTATATCTGTCATGCAATACCACAGGGCTGTTCCCACGTGTTGCCACTAGGTGGTGCATGTCCGCTGTACTCGCTGGCCTTGTGATTTAGTATTGACGCTATTGAACAGAGAACTCGGCGCAGGGTTTGGTTTGAATAATTAGTTTTATTTCGTACTATAAAAACAATAGAGGTTTAAACTCCACTTATAAATCACAAGGATTGCTGTTGCCAGCCCGCTTAGTCACCTTTGCATTAATAACCCATAAAACAGCCTATAAAAGATGCATATTAAAAAAACAACTATTATCTAATAAATATATCAGATATAATATATGTTTTAGGCACAGCATTGCTAGATTTAAGATATCGAAGACTTTTGCAGATCAAGCTCCGATTGGATCGCCTAATGTAACTAAGCCGTAATGCACATAACAATATTATTAATACATAATAATGATAATGATAATAATCATAACGCGGTGAAACCGATGAAACAGAACCACATAACTCGTTTTTGTGAATGGACTGTAAGTAGATTGCAAAATTAACATTATAATGTAAAAATAGACTTTTCAAAGCCAAAGCAGTAAATGATATATACCACATTGCTAAACATGTATGATTGTACTTCTTGCATTATACAATTGCAATATGAATATAGACGCTTTGGGTACAGTCTGCTTCCTCCATTATCATTGTTATTGTGTTTAATCACACATAGCTTTAAAATGCGCAGCGCCGCTTATAAAAACCGGACCTATAACGAATCTAGCAAAGACGTGGCATTTTAACCAGCTCATACAGACCCGTCCTAATTGGCCTTGAAAAAGAACTCCTAATTAAGATATAATCGCAGCGTCCCGTGTGTGAAATGCAAGATATATCAGCCCTCGACGCGCAGGATAGATTTTCTGTCCTCTCGAGTTTATTAGCGTCCTGTGCTTTTCGCTGTTTATTGAGGTCGGGCTCCAGTTAACAAGCCGGCTTCGTTAAATCGGGAATCAAAGCGCTGCACTGTGATTTATGAGGTAGTAAATTAAAGGCAAGTCGTTTAGAGAGGGGGGGGGGGCAGTGTTGTTTTAGGAGTTATATAGAGACAGGACAGACATAGAAAGCACACCGCTGTGTGATTCTTATAGACTGCATGCATGGCAAGACCTACGCTGACAAAGCAGAGGCTATAAACAGATCCGATTATATATATATATAGAGAGAGAGAGAGAGAGGGGTGAAGGTAAGAGGGTGAACTTCCTGATAATATCACAGAGTGTCTCTTTGTCGAAAAGCAAGTTTACGTTCGAAAAAAGGTAAGCTAATTTGTTTACTTTCATTTACAAATTAAGTAAAAATTTTCCAAAGAATTTACTTTTATTAAAATATATATTATAGTTATAATATATATTATATGTATTTAATCATTTTGAGTTAAATTTTACTACAACGAAGAATATATGAAATGTATATATATATATATATATATATATATATATATATATATATATATATATATATATATATATATATATATATATATATATATATATATAGATGTTGATATGCTGTTCTGCATTTACCATGTAGTTTGCCGTGTTCATTAATATGCTTCACCATACCTCGCTATTCTTTACAGTGCTGCCCTGTGCTTCATTACGCGTTGCGGTGCTTTTACTATGGGAAGCTGTTATGAGGTAAATAGCCGGTTAGTGATCTCACAGTGCTGTCCCGGATCAATTCGTTCTTGACTTGAAGGCTGTCATCTTACAATAGGTGAGCATTTTTTTTTTATTTTTTATTTATTGTAAATTTCCTGCGGATGAGATGTTAAATCAGTGTCCTATTGTAAGTGATTCTGCATGTAATGCACAGTTCACAGCCTGCCTCTGTGAAGCGCTTTGGGATGGTGGTCCACTATGAAAAGCACTATATAAAATAAAGATTATTTATTTATTTATTTATTAATATTAATAATATTAATATTATTATTAATATTATTATTATTTTCTTTTCGAATTGGACCCTTTTCGAGATTTCTTCACCCTGCACAGTAGCGTTGTATTTCAATCAGTGAATGCATTGTGTATCAGAATTATAGAGTCTGGCTCTGGAATTGTCACATGATTCTGCTGTAATCTTAAAAAAAAAAAAAAAAAAAAGATCTGATCAACAATTACTAGACTAAAGTAGATTTTTTTCCCCTGGACATTTTGTGCTTAAAACATATAACTACTGTATATGTCGTTTATTGAGTTTTCTAATATGAGCAGCTGCAGTCTGTACCCTCTAGTCTGTAGAGCTTCAGAGTAAATCACAATTGCACGACGCCCCTTAAAGCTTGGTATGGTTCTAGTAAAGCAGAACCGTTCATCACCGAGCCAGTAAGCGCAATAGGACGCACGCAGTCCCCGGGGCCCCGGGTACCACGGTGCGTTCAGGGCGCGCCTGTTTGAACCGCATCGAACTGTTGGAACTTCACGCTCCTTGTCGCTCTTTATCAAGTCTGGATATTTATCTATAGGTCCGGATAAATAATACACAGCAGTATTAATGTTACTGCAGCCTATAGCGCGTCCACAGTTTGAAACTCCCAATTCTGAAATACAAAGAAGTACATTTACACATGTAGTAAAATTAGGCTATATCCTTACAACAAGCCGATGGTAAATCGTACCCCTTGCGTGTGCTGTTGCCGACGCTTGTTGTTATACCCCCGCTACTGTAGCCTGCCCTGCTACCACAGTTTAAACTTCACCGCCATCCCCTATTAGCTCTTCATAGCGCTGCTTCAAAGCACAGAGACGCTCAGCGCTGTGGGTATTTATCTTCCTGAGTAACTGTCACAGGGGATCTGATAAGACAGGTCGGCTGCGTTTCATTCTTTCTGCTCCTTTATTTTTTAACGATGATGCATTCCAGCTCCTCGAAATCAAGGGGATTCTTGTAAGGAGTCATCCTTGTTGAATCTCCCTTATCAATAAGAACGATGAAGCGGGTCGTTGCGTCCTCCTCCGGCTCCCCAGAGTTCAAGCAAAAAAGCGGTTCAAAGACCCTCGAGTGCCGACCGGCTCTTATCGGACAGGCTTCAAATAAAGTGGATCTCAGCATTGGCAATGATCTATTTAACCGGGCTACGGGAGGGCATCTATTTCTTCTAAGGAGAAGAAACAGAATTGACACTGCGACAGCCTCACAGAAGAACAAATGCGTAGCCTAGCCTAGAATTCCACACCGAAAAACCGAGACGTTTCTTTTCAAATCACTGAAGCTTTAGCAAATATAATAGCACAATCACAATGTAAAAATAAACATTGGATATATCATTATATTATATATATATATATATATATATATATATATATATATATATATATTATATATATATATATATATATATAAATATAGCATGGTCCAAGAAGTTAAACAGAATATTAATCATTAAACACATAATCAGAATTATTAATTAAGAAATCCATACGTTTCTTTATTTTATTTTTTGTATACTACAGTGTGCTGTCAACGTTCTGAGCGCACTGCTATAGTTTTGTAGTTATTTGAATACCATATAGCAAAACCGGGACGATTAAACAGTTTTACTGTTTCTGACCGGGACAAAAAAAGCTAAGACTGAGAACCGGGACAATCGCAGTCTTCCCGGGAGGTCGGGTAACCTACACTAGTAATAATAATTAGAGGTTAGTTTGTGCGCCTCTCGCATCATCCGATATGGTATCCCTTTTTTGCATGACAGGCGAGCATTATAGTTTTCAAATAATAAACCTTACGGGGAGGGGAACAAAAAGAACCTTTTTTTGTCGTTGCAAACAACAACTCTGTATGGACATGCACAATAAAAAAAAAAAAAAAAAAAAATCGCTGCTCAGTATATTGAATGCTAAATTAAATTATTATTATGATGATGATGATGATGATGATGATTAGCAGTAGCAGTATCGTTGCTGTTGTTAGTAACAGTCATAATGGTAGCAGGACTAGCAGTCTAGTCATAATATATAACATGTACTGTTGCCCAATTATACGATGTACACTTATATTCAAATAAACCGGGAAAACACCTACACAGACCACTCTGCAAACCCACACGGCAGTGCTGTGAACACTCACACCAGAAAGCGGTGCACTGGGACCCCAGCGCAGCTCCACAGATTCGTTTACAGGTGTTTTCTTGACGTGAAAGCTGTACACGGTGGTGTTATTTTGTGCTACAACGCGTTCTGCGCTTGCCCGGAGATGCGCACTTGATTTTAGCTCAGAAAAGCCGCTGTGGAGGCTGGCTGGAAGTGGTAAACTACTGGAGAAAAGTGGCTTCACTTCCAAGTTATATTGCAACGCAAATGAGTACATTTTAACAATATTATTCCAATCTGCACATAATTTAATTAACCTTTGAGCTGACTGGAAACGTTAATGTGACACAATGTTTATTCAGATTCAATTATCGACACACCATCGCTGTTTCAATGCTGCAGCTGTTTCTGATGGGAATTAATCGAAACTCGGGGTGTATTTTCAGCATTATCATGGGGTGCCCTCTCTCTCTCTCTCTCTCTCTCTCTCTCTCTCTTTCTCCCCCCTCCCGAAACTTTTCTGAAGGTTTTATCTCATCCACTTAATCTGTCTGTTCAGCTGGAGCGAATGCTGCTGTCTCCGCGGGACTTTCTGGCATTCCAGGCGAGGAGTGTGGAAAGTGTTTCTGACGGGCAAGCTTCGCCTCTATTAAAAACACATGTCGGCTCCAACAAAAACACGGTGCAGCCCGGGAGACTGACAGCTAATGCGTTCCAGCGCTGTTCTCTTGCTCGGCTGTGCAGAACCGCAGAGAGCATTCGAACCCCCGGGCGCACTCTCGGTATTAAAGGTTTACAGAGGGTGGGGTGCTGAAAGCCGGGCTCTCTTGTTCTGGTCCCACCTTTCAGTCACATTACACACATTGAGCCAATAGCCCCGCAGGAAAAACCCGTCCCCAAACTCCGCGGCAGGTCATCACTTCCAGATGGGAGATTCCCACGCAACCCATTACAGACAAGGGCTTAACTTTTTAAATGTTGCTTTTATACACATGCATATGAATGTGCTGAGACCCGGGCCACCCTTACACTAGAAAGGCAGTCTTTGTTAGCGTGTGTGTGTGTGTGTGTAAATACACAACAGTGGGAATGGTCTTTGCTTGTGCGCTTCAGTTTAAATAAATTCAGACTGAAACAAAATCCGCATTAGCAGCCCGTAGTTTTCCAAGTGCCTTAATAATCTGGGATGTCGCGCTTTCTCCTTCCCACCAGCACAGAGCAGTTTTTTCAGCAGCTGGCTGAAAGTACTTTATGCGTTGCGGTCTCCAGGGACTGCAAACCTGAGCCACTTCACAGATCTCATTGTTTTTACTGATTCACTGTCGAGAGCTATCGTGACGCGAAAGAGTATAACGAGTGGCTGCCACTAGGGGCAGTGCAGATTTACCGGGGGAGGATGCAGCGGGCTGGGCAAGGCGCCCAGGGTCCTGTCTAAATACCAAATCCTGCCTGGGTGACCCTGGCTAATCATAAAAAAACATCTTGCCAAGAACTCGATCAGCAGTTTGGCTGCTGCCGTGCTCGTTGGTTTTACACATGTCCATTTTGAATGGTGTTCTCAGGCAGTGCTTCCAGGTTCTGTGGTTCCAATATTGAGTCGTTATATTGTTTTCTGCACCCGTCTTCGATTCCAAAAGCCATTTCTATGGTAGACTCCCTGGAGTGCCGCTCAGTACAGACCATTGCATTGCCATTGCTGTGCCGCTGTTGAAGATCATACATTCATTTGCCCTGACGCTTTACAATGCCTTACAGTTCCACCGTCAACTTTTCAGTCCCTTCGCCTGCGTGTGGAAACCTGAAGCAGCACAAAGATCAGGCAGTGACAGGCAGGTTGCAAATGAACTGCTCCGTGAGTGGATAATGCCTCATCCATGACAAGCAGTCATTTCCTCCCTCTGTTCATCTCCGCTACTACAAAGACTTTGCAAACTAAGCACGCGGGAGCCCATATGTTCCATTAAACAGCGAGCACATTTTGTATGTCCAATAGTAATAAATTACCCGAGAGACTCATGCAAACACATAGAACCCCCCCCCCCCCCCCCCACACACAACACACACACACACACACACACATACACACACACTCTTAAACAGGGGCTGAAAACTCAACGCTGGATGTAGGGGCTGGAGCTGCTGCCATCAATATTCACTGAGGCTTGCGGTTGTAAGTTAGTTTTTCATTAACACAGCTCTGCAGTGATGCATGGAGTGCTGCCCGATGCCTTTGGAACGGCAGCCAGTCACTCCCCCAGCCCTGTCGTCAGAGCCTCTGCACAGGGGAGCCGTGCACAGAGAAGAGCGCTGCCTGTGTCCTGCGCGGGGGCCAGTCGCAGGCTCCAGCTCCTCCTCTTCACTTTGTGGTTTTGCTTGAGGCTTGTCGTTGGCACTCAGATGTATCGTCTGTCCCTGGGTTTGGCATTCGCTTTGAGCACGCTATTGAGAGATTTGTCTAGGGGGGCTTCCTTGTTCTAACCTAACTAAATAATGACATGTCACTGAAAAGCTCTTTGGAAACCCAGAACTGGTTTATCCCGGGCAAATATAATACAGATGGGAGCTACAATGTGTCCTTTAATTTCGCAGTCTGAGAAAAAAAGCGACAGTGCAGTACATTGGAAAATAACCCATGGGAAATCATGGGAAAGCACAGAGAAGCACATCAACGCATGTTTGAAGACATAATTAGTCATGGTAAATGATGGTAAATGCATAGCCAGCTTCAATACGACCATGCAAATGTACGCTGTATGACCACCCCCTGAAATGAATGAATGAACGACATCCCGGTATCTCTGTTTCCATCTTGTTTATCGGGCCAGTCACAGAGAAAGAGGCTCATTTCACTGGAGTGGGAGCCAAACTCAAAGCAGCTGTGTCTGAAAAGCAGGGCAGAGAGAGAGAGAGAGAGAGAGAGAGGAGAGAGAGAGAGAGAGAGAGAGAGAGAGAGGACTGTGATAAGATCACAGACGAGCTTTGTGCCAAAACAAACGTTTTTCCATTCGCCACCCAGAAGGTATTGTGAGTAATGCTTTAAAAAAATAACGGAAGAAATCAATTGACTTGTCACTGAGTACCAGGGGAAGGGGGCAGATCTAAGAGCTGCATGTCTGTCTGTCTGTCCTCCACAAGCCATGGGTATAGATATTTACCATGCTTATAATAGGCATTTACTATAGTTTACCAAGTTTATTAATGTGCTTTAGCATACCTCTCTGTGCTTCACAATGCTCCCTTTCCCTGTGCTCTGCCAGGCTTACACTGTGCTTTATTACACTTCGCTATGCTTTTAATATGGCAAACTTTTCTAAGGGCTGGTGGTGGCAGTGTTATTAGTTTGCATGGATTATAAAACTATGAAGATTTTCCTATTACAGACAATAATAAAAAGGGTTTAAACTAGTGTACGCATGTAAGGTTTATTGCCTTGCTATTTCAGGGAACATAGCTGTGAAACAAAAGTGACTGATACGATCTTCACTGATCTTCACTGATCAACACTGATCTTCACTGATCATCACTGATCTTCACTGCTCTTCACTGATCTTCACTGATCTCACTGATCATCACTGATCTCAACACTGATCATCACTGATCTTCACTGATCATCACTGAATTCCCACAGGCACTGCTCTTCACTGATCATCACTGATCATCACTGGAATCACTGGTTTCACTGATCTTCACTGATCACACTGATCAACACTGATCTCACTTGGCACTGATCATCACTGATCATCACTGATCTTCACTGATCATCACTGATCTTCACTGATCTTCACTGATCAACACTGATCTCACTAAGACTCATCACTGATCACTCTCTCTCCTCTCTCTCTCTCAGGTCTCAGCTCACGCTGATGAATTCCCACAGGCATGCTGCTGAGCGCGGCTGAATATTAAAGCACACTTGGAATCTGGTTTCTGTTACCACACAATGAGGGGCTGTCTTTGGCCCGTGGCTGCAGGCTGAGCCCTCCAATCGGTCTTGGCTTGGATGAGCTGTTCAGACTGAGGAGATGGATTTATCGAGGGAAGCCAGAGGAAGAGGCATCAGTGTGTGGACACTGATTCTGTTCATTATACAGAATTTGATATTAACATAAATAACAGCTAACCTTTATATAGTATGGTGTAGTACAATATTTTCAACTGGTTACTGATTTTGTTGGTAAAGCGTTTTTATATACAATGATATTTTGAAATATAAAATAGATGCAAAAAAAATATTTAACAGAATTAAAGGGGGGCCAGTAACACTCTTATAAAAGTTTACCATAGTAAAAGCATAGGTAAGCATTGTAAAGAAGAGATAGGTATGGTAAAGCACATTAATAAACATGGCAAACCTGGGTAATCTATGATAAACGCAGGGTATAACCGTGAGAAAAATCATGTAAAACTGCAGAAATACAGTGTAAAACTGCAGTGGTAACTTTTATAAGGGTAAGATTTTATAATCCTGAAATGGCTCAAATAGACTTGCAATGAAAATACTGTCTTGCATCCTGAAATACAAGTCAACCTCAATGCACAGGGGAGTATGTCCCTCAGATCACCAGATTAATACACTTTCTTTTCCCTCTAATGAAGAATTGAAAATGTTTATTGGTCATCATCATGAATTACACAATGTTACATGACATCAAAATGTGTGGCTAATATATTCACAATCAATATACTTTAAATAATACTTGTACTTTTTTTTTTTACATACACCATAAACAGTGACAGGAAAAAAAATGCTTTAGATAAAGACACTGGCTACAGTCTGCCTGCGCGCCGATGCAAAATTCTGTAATTACATTTTTAAACAGCCTGGATTCATCACAGCCATTTAAGCTCACAAAGTGGTTACTACTGTGCCAGCCGAACATCTCCTGGCTGCAGTCTTTACAGGGTTTTCTATTACCAGTACAAATTCTACTGCCAGTGAGGAGCCCTCAAAGACTGCTGCCGGTAGGTCAACACCTTCGGGCTGAAGAAAGAGAAATGCTTCTACTTTATTCACTTTAAGTGTAGAGAAAGTGCAACGGCTGGTTATGTTAAGATTTTGTGCAGCGGAATCAGTGCCAGTCAGAATCCGACTGGAAATAGCATCTGCCTTCAAATTGAAGCGCACTAAGAAGGTAGCAGCACTGTTTCCTGCAATATGAGATGCGCACGTGCTGCTTCTTAATTTCCAGTCAAGCTTGTTTATGAACCTGGACCGTGTAGGGTAGGAGCAAGACCATGACAAGACAGGCAGGTTTCAAGAGAGATGGAAGCTGCACACAAACTGGTCAGTCCGACAACGTTATGAATAATAGCAAAAGAAAAGCGATCAAGATGAAGGAGATCCTCTTTACCGGAAGAGTAATGGTTTTAAATTTAATTATTATTATTATTTTTTTTTAAACATGCCTTTGACCACCTTTGAAGGTACACTGGTCAGATTTTGCATTAGTTTTAGATTATATATATATATGTTTAAGCTGCACCTGTTCTGATTTTTATAAAGCAAACTGCACATCTACTACAGAGTCAATTGTAAAAAAAAAAAATTGTCCGCTTGAAATGACTGCTTTTTCTGCACTCGCTGTTTCAATAACTCTCAGGTTACAGACCGCTTGCAGTGCAAAGTACCGGAGCGTCCTGTCTAAAAAATAAGGGCTATTTAAATAGCCCCAAGCCTCCTGGTCACCCCTATAAAAACGTGGGGTAGCAATGTGAATCCATTGACAGCCTGTGGAGGCTTTTCAACACAATTTAAGAGATACAGGTGTGACCCGTAATGCGGGAAGCGTCCAGCAGGTGGTGCAGGGTGATAGAGTTCTGTAGTACACCCTGCAAGGAGGCATGACCTCACACTCCCTAGCCGTTGCGCTGGCAGCAGGACCTCAGCCGTGTCCATTGTGTTAGTCCCTGGCTCCCGCTGGTCATGTGGTCCAGGACAGCAGGCTGCCTGGTTCTTTGGACTTCATGCGCAGAGCCAGGAGGCCAGCGGGCTTGTACTCGGACTCGGGGGTGGGGTCGAAGGTGTGGCCGCCCAGGCCGGCAGGAAAGCCGTGCAGCGAGTAGAGGCTGTTGATTCCCGGGTGGTGGCTGGGCGAGCCTGGGATCCCCATGAACCCCGGGGGGATGTTCCCGTGGGAATGCGAGTAGGGGGTCATGCAGGAGGACGGCATGCTGTCATGGGATAAAACACAGCTTCCCGCGGGGCTGCCGGAGCCAGTGCCTGGCCACAGGTTATTCTGGATCTGAAAGAAGAATAACACAGGATTAACACATGGGTTAGGGTTAGGGTTAGATCCGGTATTGTGCCCGGCAGTTCGGTACAGTTGGAGGGTATGCCACAGCTTCAAGCATTCATGGGCGGGCTTGAGTCAGTGTACAGTGGAGAAGATAACTCGCTGAAACGCTTGTCAGTGTGGTGCATTGAAACTTTAGTTTGACTTGCCGTAAAGTGTTTTAATGCAGTGCACATGTTCAAGCCGACTGCGAAAAATGCTGCAGTAAATGTGTATGAGCAATCATTCTGTGGCATTTTAGTGTGGAATGGCTAGTTGGCATTCATTGCAGTATTACTCAGCGCTCCATAGCCATAGTTTACTTCTGTATTCAAATCTGCTAAAACGTTAAAATAACGAATCTGTAATCCCATTGCATTTGTTCAAACTGAACTAAACTTGCAGATGGAAATTCAAAGCAGCCTGCCAGCTCCCAGGGGGCGATCTCGCTGCTCTCTGTGGAAGGACAGCGGCGATGGTCTCCCTACCTGGGGGTAGGCTTCAGAGTGCGGAAGGATGGAGATGTCGTAGGTGGCGGCAAAATGGTTCCGCACTTCTTGGATCTTCCCGTAGCGTTCCCGTTTCCTCCACTTCGCTCTCCGGTTCTGGAACCAGACCTGCACGGAAGAAAAGGGCACAGTATTGGGTTACCCCTCTACAGTATGCAGTGTTACCCCTCCTAGCAGATCTGCAGTTTGTAATGAAGGGGCTCTCTACCCCAGGATGCTCATGAAAGTACTATAGAATGGCATCACTGGGATCAGCAGGGTAAAGCATGCTCTGAAAGAAAGCCCAGGTATTAAAGGTTACATCCGAGTTTCATACTGTAAACTAATGAACCCTGCAGCGGCCTCTCAGTGGGGTTTGGTATTACTGGAAATGCACCTGTGGGATTGACTGGTCTGGTAGCTACTCTTAAAACCTCTTTCTGACTCTTCCATCGCTTCAGAAAGCCTTGATCGAAAATGATGAAAGCATTCATTTTTTTTTTTAGTTTTTGTTGTTTCTTCCAGTCTGCTTTGAACTGATGCATCTTTTTCTTCTGCTAATTTGATGTGGAACTCTGGCCAGATAGCTGACAGCTCCAGGTATCATACACCGCAGAGACTCGGGTCTATGGGACGGATGGTCAGCATTTTGACTGGAGCTGGTAGGCTGTGCAGGTGGAGGTTTTGAGGGATCTTGTCTGCATGCATGTTAAATGCTCTCCCCCCTGCAGCATGGTCGTTACGTACCTGTACGCGTGCCTCCGTGAGCTCAGTGCGCAGGGCCAGCTGCTCTCGGGCATACACATCTGGGTAGTGAGTCTTCTGGAAAACCTTCTCCAACTCCTCCAGCTGGAAGGTGCTGAAGGTGGTGCGGTTCCGACGCTTCTTGTTCTTGCTGGACAGGTCGATGGAGTCTGAGTCCCCCGCCAGCTCCGAGGAGGCCTCCTTCAGCATAGGGAAACCAAGGGGCTTGGAGAGAGGTTTCTCTCCAGCTGCTGGGGAGCAAGAGATGAGTGAGAGATCAGCGAGTAGGGAACCACTACAAAACAGCCTGGAGCTAACAATGGAGCATTGGTGTCCAAAGCAGACCCCGGAGACAGCGGACTAAGCAAACATGAAGCAGCCGTCACTGCAAGTTTCTATGTCTGTGCCTCTGTACAGCTTGCATACTTTTGCTGTCTGGAAGCACCTCTGTTCTTCAGCACTGGCAATGCAACTACACAACTGGAGCTCATTCTGTTGATTCCTGTGCCACAGCTACACAACCGCGGCCTGTGAATCACGAGACATTGCATTACCCCTTCCACTGGCCAGGGACTGAACCTTGAGGTCCAGGAGTGCCTAGGGGAACAGATGGTATACAGCATGTCATTCAGTTCGATTCCCCAAATCATGGGTTTTATTTGTGCCATCTGCTCAGCATTATTTACTTCTCTGCACCTATTAGCCCCCCCCCCCCCCCCCCGCCCCCTTGCTTTCTCACAGAGCAGAGAGAGAGTCCCTGTGCCGTCCTGCAGAGACGCAAGCTTTAATTAGTTAATCGATCAGTTCATTATTGATCCCCCAAGGCTTTTCGTTAGGCTGCTTCAGTTAAGCAGTCATTATTCAAATCATCCCCTTGGCTTAAGAGTCTCTTGCTGCTAGCTCCCCAGGGTGTGCTTGCAGGCTTTTCATAAAGAGTCTTCTTGTTTGCTTCTTGCTTGCAATCAGAAAGGTTTCTCAATGCATATGCACATGTGTATTTTCAGTTACCTTGGAAGGCTTTAGTGAAGTGGTTATTGCTACTAGTTATTACTGCCAGTCACATAAGAAAAGCATACAAGCTGTGGAAGATGTGAAAGCCCTGATCTGCACAATGCTTTTCTGTGTATTCTCTGCTAGTATTATTGGAAGTCGACGTGAGCTGAAGAAACATCTGCTGCAGTGCAGCGTGACTGCTATCCATCCATTCAAAGCATAAAGCGCCCTGCAAACCACGCCTCTGCCCTCATTAAAGAACAACAACTCTCTTCCAGTGTCAAAACAGGAGACCTTTAGAAAGGTAAAACACTGAACTGAGAAAGAGACTCACCTCCACACACCACGGAGGACAAAGCAAATTTTGATTAATTAAATCAAGCTCACAGTTCAAAAATACAAATATTATACAGTATTTAATATACTCGGTAAATAAAGAAAATCTCCATGAATGTGTGTTTGAAATGCGCAGCCGCACTGTTGGGATTTCTGATTACGGTTTAGTTTTCGGGTGGGAATTGGGAATCTCCTGTAAAAAGCGCAGCTTTTACTTTACTCCAGCGTTCTAGAAACTTGCCAGTTATATCCATCTGGATTTCAATCCGGTGTTTAAAAGGGGGAGCCGGGTGTAATCCCACTGGTGAGGTCGGGCAGTGAAGCAGAAACAGATCGGAAAGCCAGATAGGAAATAACGCGCGATTAAACCTTCAATGCACACCCGTTCTGTGAACAGAAACTCCGTCTACCCCCTTCCTATCCGCATGACCTCGGCTTTGTTTCACCTGCATTATATCGATCACTTTCCACTTCGGGTGAAGTGATGCGGGTCTTTTCAATTATAACGAAAGCGCCGCTATACCAAACACAGATTTTAAATATGAGCG
The DNA here is from genome assembly GCF_017654505.1 of Polyodon spathula. Classification (NCBI taxonomy): domain Eukaryota; kingdom Metazoa; phylum Chordata; class Actinopteri; order Acipenseriformes; family Polyodontidae; genus Polyodon; species Polyodon spathula. The sequence goes on along the minus strand of NC_054558.1, from coordinate 2,663,335 downwards.
AATAACAGAAAAGATAGGCACGATAAATGGCTTTCTTGGAATTATTATTTTTTATATGCAGGGTTGTCTTTTTTTTCGTGTTATTATTTTAAAATATGCTTTTAAAATGTAATCCTAGCGCGTGTTATAAATTACAAGCGGCAAGTCTAAATCACTAGGCTGTGTGCGGAGTAGAACTAGGTCTACTGTCATCTTCAATTAAATGTTGCTGTAATTATTTTAGTTCTCTGTGTTGTGGGCTGGATTTAAATCAGAGACCCACACGGCGCCATTTAGACTTGTAGTACAGTCATAACATATATATTGCAATATATTACTAATGTTTTAGCAATATTCGGACAGATTAGGCGCCCGCCAATGCGTCATTTAATAACACCACACATGTTGTGTGTGTGTGTATATATATATATATATATATATATATATATATATATATATATATATATATATATATATATATATATATAGTGAATATATTATTAAATATACAGTTCAAAATATATATATATATATATATATATATATATATATATATATATATATATATATATATATATATATATATATATATATTAGTTCAGGCTACGCATTACCAAACCATGAATCTAGAAATATCTTCCTAGAACTTTAAACACATGAATCTAGAGATATTTTTTTCTAGAACTTTAAACACATTCTCTGGAGCTGCGTCAGTAAGAGGCAGTGTTGGAGAACCAAGCCCCTTGTTGCTGTATTATTCCTTTTTATTTTTTTATTTATTTTTTTTGGTGGTGGTGGGGGGGGGGGGGGGGGGGGGGATGAAAAAAGAATCCAAACAGAACCAAGTGTTTTTGGACCGTTATTTCACTCCATACATTTCCCATACGCCGCGTCTCCCGCTGCAGCGGCCTGAAATAGCACAGTCTTTCGAGGCCTTCACTTGGGAATTAAATCCTAGACAAACTAGCAGGGCTAGGTTATTAAAATCCACATCAGAGCAAAGTACGGCATTGATGGGGGTAGCCTCGTAACGCCTCAAAAACGAAACACGCACTGTGGTCTGTCAATCGGCGTGTCTCAGTATTGGAACGGAAAAGCTCGATTTGACTTATCGATCCTCATATTCTAGAGAAAATATGATTCGGCGATAGGACCAGGTTTTACCAACGTTAGCAGGATTTTGTTACCCAAAACTACGCAAAAAAAAAAAAAAAAGATGTGAATGGACATTTTGCAATGGAGCAAAAGTGGAAGAACGATCGCTTTTTAAACATCGCTTTCAGAACAGACATAATGAAAAACAGCTTACAGCTATTGCATGACAATTCTAATAAATAATAATAATAATAATAATAATAATATAATAATAAAACCTTTAAACGAACGGGAGGTTGTCAAACGTGTTTAGACTACAAATGACCATGTCAAGTTCGGCCCTGGAGTGTAACTGCGCAGTAATTGTGAAGTAAGAAGTCAGACTCATAAACAGACCTTTGACCTTTTACATTTTACATCAAAACTAATTGTAGCCACGGTGTCTGAGCGCGGATACACACGGGTGACATTTATATCGCTGCTCCCGGATTCCAGCCAGCATTACCGAGCCGTTTGATCCTGTGTCAGTGACGCAGGAAACAGTTCCCTCAAAGCCGGCTGAAACATCCATACTGTCAAACATGCGTACCCCTCAAGCGTCTGTTTTTCATTTTGCAAATGTAACGCGATAATTAGCCTGTCTTCATTTACAACCCCATAGAAACTCCTGAACACTTTCCCCATTAAAGCTTTTGAATAGCGATCGCCTGCATGCTTGCACTTTTAAAAGGGTCCCGTAGTAACGGTATAACTGAGGGTTATACTAGTGAGCGCGTGTTAAAGCATAGGCAAGCATTGCATAAAGCATATTAATAAACAATGCAAGCCAGGCTACGGTAAATACATTGTGTAACCACGGGAAAACATGGGGGAACACTGCAAGAAATACCGTGCAGAAATACAATATCATTCATAACGCAAAACCCCCTTTTATTCGAGTCCCTTGACATATCAGTTCTAGTCCGATAATATGGAGTGGCATATAATCTGTTTATAGTGTTTGCATCGAAAATACATCAATCAAATCAATAACTGATAATGCATAAATATTACACATGCTTTAATATATTACATTGTGAATTTAATAATAATAATAATGCTTACACAACAAGTATTTATTCCATTTCAATTGTAAAACACAAGAACAAGCAGTTGATTTGAATATGTAATGAATTAAAAAAATATATCGTCATTTTAAATTGGCAAATAAAACCACGGCGCTGTGTTGCAGCACATAATGTCAGTAGAGTTTGCAGGACGCTTGAAACGGTGCGCACCGTGAAACCGGTGTGCCTGAGGCATTGCTATTGGAATAACAGAGATAAGAGAAACCGTGCAATGATCCGTTCCCTGTGCCGCGTGGGTCCGCTTTTCATTGGCTGTTTTATACACCTTAGTCGCTGCCTCAGCCCTTTTAAAGACAGCGGCTTTGCTGAGATATTAAATTATGTACATAGTCATATTATTATGTACAGTCATATTATGAGGTTATTTTATAGTGCCTTTAAAAATATGTTTAAAAGGCAGGTCTCCAAAAAAAAAAAAAACTAATATATGGGACTATAATCGTAATTCAGATCATTTTAATAATTAGTGAAAGCCCCACACCGATACATTACACTTAGACAGTCAAAGTGCAATTAATGTTATATCTAATTGTGTTTTCATTATTCCTGCAAAGTACTGCTTGGCTGCCTATAAGCGCCTCAATATACAGCATTTTGATTGTTCCAGAGTTTTGATCAAAATGATGCGAATAATTCTGTGAATGTGAGTTTTGTTTGTCAAGTCGCCTAAACTCCTAATTCAGTTTGCTGTTTAAAGGTTCTTATATGAAAATAAAATAAGTAGCAAACCTAAAATATTGAAAATATAATCTTCTTCTTCTTCAAACATTGAAAATCATATTTTTTTAACAGATCCCTATACCACGCCCAGACTTTACACGGTTAAATAAATAAATAAATAAATAAATAAATAATAATAATAATAAAACGACTCATTGCAAGGAACACTGAATGCGCTTTGTAAGGGTCACACGATTGTTTTAATATTGGACTGTTCTAAGCGCGTTCATTTATTAAAATCCGGTTTTCTGTTCTTGATATTTTCTATTGCATTACAAACACGGTGTTGTTTTAAACCCGAGGAGCACATTATGGTCGTCTAACATTCAAACTTTAGAAAGGCGTGGGGCTATAAACTGAAGGAACCAAGTTTAAAAATAAAACGCAGTTACATATATCAGGGGCTGGGTGTGTGATAGAATTGAATTTTAATACCACATCGCACTCCATTTAAACTGTGTTTCTTCTTCTGAAAATGTTTTTGTAAAATAAAGTTGTAAAAAGTCTCGAATAAGGAATAGCTTTGTGTTAAATTACAGATGTATCTATCCATTGTAAGTACTTCTGGAGCAAGGCACAGGGTAAAGCATTCCGCGTTACGCAATCCTTACTCACAGAATGTAATTCGTGATTTGTATTAATGTACTGCCCGTTGTGTATTCAAAGATATGTTGTGCTCTGGATAACCCTGCACAATGTATTTTAAACTAAAAATACGATTACAGATACATCATATTTGTAAAACACATGAAGACCAATCGGAGAGATTTAAAATCCTGTAAAAAAATGAACCACATTATCTTTTACTTTTCCACATTTAAAAAAAAATGAATGCAACATTTTCTGCCTATTATATATTAAGCTAACTCTTCCATAGGAAGGGACAAGAATGCTTCTCTTCAACATCACTGTATTCGGTATAGGCGCTCCGTTGAATTGTTCAGCGAATCGAGTACATTGAGAACTGGCTATATCTTAAAATTCAAGTTTAGTTTATGAGTTACAGGACAATGGTTGAATGAGGATGCAGACGTGTCTTGTGTCTAAATGCACACTTTCGTGAAATGCTTTCCCTGCTAATCTTGTCAGGAGCGGGGAAGCCTGCTCTAAATAACGAAAGCGTATTTATAATTGAATACGTGCAAGTCAATATATAATTTAAAACACAGATTATATTAAAACAATGCTGTGGTTATAGGTTCCAAGGGGGTCTCGGAGAAATTAAAAACGCGCAATGGGTATCTGACAATTCGGGTTTCCCTTGTATAATTACAATATAAACCCGACAGTTGGACTCTGCACTGTTAAAAGCTCCTAGAACATGCAGTCTCCAAATTCCTCAAGCCAGTAAAAGAACGTCACGTGTTCCCTGTACGAATAACCACCCCATAGTGGAATTCAATTAGAGAATCGTGAGGGTCTGGAACCAACTCCCCTGTAATGTTGTTGAAGCTGACACCCTGGGATCCTTCAAGAAGCTGCTTGATGAGATTCTGGGATCAGTAAGCTACTAACAACCAAACGAGCAGGATGGGTCGAATGGCCTCCTCTCGTTTGTAAACTTTCCTATGTTCTTATACAAAGGGAGGAGAAGCCGTTTTCAGATATTATGTTTTGAAATCGCAGATAACAAATACTAAAGAGCGGCACATTTAGAAATACTTTTAAAAACTTAACGTCAGTGCAAAACAAAACAAACCAAAACAAAATCTGCAAAATGTATATTTTCAGGGACTTAATGTTTTTACAATGGTCATTTTAATTTCAGAATGGTGATATGATAATACTAACAGATCTGCTCATAATAACGAATTGATATATTACGAACAACAATTTATCTGTGGTGTTCTGCTTTAAAAGAAAACACACACACACACACACACATATATATATATATATATATATATATATATATATATATATATATATATATATATATATATATATATATATATATATATATATATATAAATAGCTGTCATAGAGACGGACCTCTTCCTCTTTAAAAGTGAGGCTGCTTTTCCTATCAGAGTAACATCATGCCATTCACAATGCAGTGCCTGCGCGCTCACCATACACCTCTCCGTTGTCCTGGAGAGCAATATATTCAAGAAAGCTACAAAAAATTAGAAAGTAGTGGGCCTCTAACGCTGTGGAGTCTATAAGAACATGCATTCTCATTTATAACAGGCTAACGCGCGGTTTTATGACGTTAGAAATGAACGCAAAATTAGGGGAGAATTAATTGAACGGGACGTATAACGTATCACAACGCGTGCGCTAAAACAAATCCGAAATTTAACCTCTAAGGCTTAGCTTGTGGAAAACTATTTTTAAATATAAGTTTAACGTCACCCTCTCCCTTTCTCTCAACTAAAGCCAATTCAATGTGTACAGTCTAATCGTTATATAGGAGATAAGGATTCTGGCACAAAAAATAGCCCATGTCCGTTATGATAAAAGCAAACCTGTATAAATGCATTTCTCCTTGTGTTTAAGAATAAACCCGCGCTCACCTTCCGGGCTGCTCTCGTAAAAGGTCGGCTTTCCGCTAACTGCTAGACTCTTTTGGCCTTGGCTCATACTTTCCAAATATTTGCTCTGTATTTTCACTGGTGAATCCCGTGGATCTGGAGCTGCGGGCGCGCTGTGCGCAAATTCACCGGTGCTGTCTGGAAACCTCCCGATCCGGCCGGGGCTGTAAAAGTCTCCCCGGAGGCTGAGACGGTGCTGGTGATGGTGGTGAGGATGCTGAGGGTTCTGAAGTTCATCACTTGCTTGGTAAGACCCAGAGTTGTGATCCAAACCCGGGGAAGCTTCGGGTGTCGTCCTGCTGGGAGAACAGAAGGGTAAACAGCGTTCTGCCTCCATGGCCTGGTACGGTTCACAGTTATTCAATTCTGGGGTCTTATTTGGAGTGAAAAGTTTTTTTGTGATTTTTTTCCTCCCTCTCTCTCTCTCTCTTCTTCTGTGGGTGGGGTTTAGAAGATCAGCAACAAAGATCTAGGGAGGGGACCCAGTCTGCATTCTGACTTAATCCACTAAAAATCCAATCACGTGTGCTTTAACTATTTCACTCCAGCGTGTTTCAGTTACTTAAACAAACAGATTATAATGAGGAAAAGAACAGAAAAAAGAAAAATTCTGTGAGCGAAAACAAGGACCCCCGGGCATCTCCTTAAACAGGAGCACGTGATTGAAATCCACGTCCTTAAAATATAAACACCAGCATTAACAGAGTAAACAAGAAGAAAGCACCCGTGGCCTGCAAACAGATAACAGACTCTTACAGTGGAACGTGCGTCTTATTGACCTGTCCTCCAAGCCCCAGAACATTAATAAGGTCCTGGACATCCCTAACTGTGACTGCCAGCAGATTCGAGCTGTCACATTCTAGCATGGCTTCACATTGAACCGTCATTCCGCAGCGGCACTGTTATAACCGATAGCTCTCTATCACTGTGACAGTTGAACAGAAATTCAACTATTGAACCCGCTATGTGGGCTATTCCTAATCCACATGCTGACACTTTCGCTATAGGCACTTGGTTATTATTATTATTATTATTATTATTATTATTATTATTATTATTATTATTATTATATCGAATACACTGTAAGAAATATTAAGCAATAATATTTAAAAAAGGATAATACTCTTCAGTGATATTGATTAAGTTCTTCCGGTTCAGCTGTCGACCTAATATTTATTTTCTTGTCTCTATCAGTCTGAAGTTCTCTCCATTCCTCTGCTTGTCTGTCTGTCTGTCTCTCTGTCTGTCTGTTTATCTTCGCTGTTTTTGTCGTGCATAAATTCACTACAAAGAAATCAAAAATACTTCTAGTCGAAACATGTGGCCTGGAATACTAAACGTTTCTCCTGGGATTTCTAAATGGAGTGTTTGGTCATGGGTGATGGCATGAATTAGAATTTGATATTACACTATTCCCACAATAAATAAACATTAGCTTGTCCATATGCTAATGCCCATTTCAAATTCTATCTATTATATGTTAATAATTTGTTATGTGGGTGTGGCAGGTAAGAAACAGCTTTTAATACTGAAAAGTGATTTAAGGACCTACTGTATTTGATATCTGCCACACAGGACGGTCCTAAATCATATCTGTAAGTATCCCCCCCCCCCCCCCCCCCCCCCCCCCCCCCGTTTATCGCATCTTTAAAGGTTTTGAAATGGGTATGAACGGAGGACTCGCTCATAACATGTCTAGCCACATTAAAAAACACTCGCTTTCATTGATATTGCTGCCTTATTTCTGTTTGATTGCTTCCTTCGGGAGAAACAGGAGCGGATGCTATGGTATGTGTCCATTTAGACAAACCATTATTACTGATGCCAAACGGTTCAGTAAACAAACAATGGCACCCCTTGATAAAGGGTCGTGAAGCAAGCTGCCGTCACAACCCTTTAGACACCACGCGTGAAAAACACACGGACACGGAAAGTGGGTACAGCGTCTCCAATACTTTGGGTTGGAAAGGGAACCTTTTAAAAAAAAAAAAAAAAAAAAAAAAAAAAAACTTGAACTTGTTCTTCTTGTCCTCATATGAGTATACTTTTTTTTTTTATTATTTTTTAGAAAATTTTTAGTTCAGTTTTTGTTTGGGTCATTAAACACACACACACACACATTATATATATATATATATATATATATATATATATATATATATATATATATATATATATATATATATATATATATAGACACACACACACTTTATGCGGGTGGCACATACGTCAAGATAATTCCCACTGTTATGTGTAGAACTAACATACACACATCTTCATTGTTAATGTAGCATTACATTGATTCAACATGAGTCAAGCCTATGTTTTTACACGCGCTGATTACTTATTGAAACGCCACAGACTGTCCTTGCGGCCGGGCAGTGATAGCAGGCAACCCTTACAGATGTATAGATAGATCGAGAGCCAGTAACTACACAGTGTACGCGCTGTACAACAACCTTCTTTCATCTAATAGCGCGGATATTGATTGGACGACAAATAGAGACAAAAACAGTTTTTTGAACAACAACAAAAAAATGTGTTTAATTTGAAACAATGTAATTAACTTTAACTTTTTTTTGACGCTGAATTGCTTTTAATGTAATTCTTTGATCAGATTTGACTTGGTTTGTATCAGCTACTGAAGAGAGTAGCCTATAGTTCTGTATCTTTGCCTTTAGAAAGCCTGTCTGGATATTGAACTCAGTATTGCGCTGTTATATAGCTATTGTACAATTAAAGATGCTTTAACATCCCAATAAGAATCATAATAATAAAAATATTAACTATGGTGCACAAAGTATTTACACCCTCCTATGTATTCCATGCGAAATGCGTCATTGCCCTCGATATTGCAGTCACTTGATATCTTTATATATTTATGAACGCTTTTCAAATAATCTATCTAGTAAACCATTCGATTTTGACATTATAAAGTCAAATATGAATGTGTAATGCAATCTCTGTCGCAGACCCGAGGTATTTAACAACCCAACAGATACAAAGAAAAAGCGAATTCCTTGCAGCTTTATTGAATTTTTGTTTTCAGTTTTAAAGAATAGGATTAAGCAAGGACATAAATACATGTGTTTTAAAAAGGTGTGCGTGTGTTTGATTCTTCATTTTGGGGCGCCGTGTTTCGCATCATCATTTCAAACGCAGACGTTTTACACGCTAGTTCTCAGTATCATGAACAGATCTTTCATTACATGCGTTTGGGCACCAATGTTTGTACGTGTATGTCTATAATAAATATATATTTTAAATAGCTGTCATAGAGACGGACCTCTTCCACTCTAAAAGTGTGGCTGCTTTTCCTATCAGAGTAACATCATGCCATTCACATTGCAGTGCTGCGCACTCACTATACACCTCTCCGTTGTCCTGGTGTTGTTCACATAGCCCGGACCTCTACATCAAATTATATGTTCGCTAATTTAACCATTTTTTAAAATATAAAACCACGTGTTCTTGCTAAATGCACACACGTGTAGATCACTTCAGTGATGCACTTTTGACCTCCAGATATGCAAAAGTAGTAAATCCTGGTGAAATTCCGTGCAGATCCACTCTTGTGTGCGCGCTGTACACACGCAAAGGTCGGTTATTATTTTTGTATTGAGAGCATTTCACCAGGAGAAAAAACAAGGCGAGCAATCTCGCTTACAAGAGCGTCTTTATAATACAGCCACGTTCATTGTTTCAACACGTTTTAGATAAAACAAAACAAAAACCCTCAGCGCAATAAACATTTTGTCGTCCTTGTAGACACAGCGGGTTTAAGATTAAAGTAGACACACGTTTCGGCTACAATGAGGAAGACGCAACACACACGATCGTCTTATTTGTAAATCACAGCAAAGTTAAAGTTCTGATGAACCTATATTCTCCTTTCTTTGAGTAAGATAATTAAAGCTTACACACAATCCTTATTCATGCAGGAGGACGGCACGCTGCCATGGGATGAAACACAGCTCCATGCCGGGCTGCCGGAGCCAGTGCCCGGCCACAGGGAATTAGCACATGGGGTGTAACCATCTACAACAGACAGCAAGATCACAACTATCAAATGCATGGCTGAGGACCATCAAGATAGAGGGTAGAGTCCTACAACATGACAGATTCAAATAGGTACACGATATTATTATTATTATTATTTATTATTATTATTATTATTATTATTATTATTAATAATATAATAATAATAATTATTATATTATTATTATTATTATTATTATTTATTATTATTATTATTATTATTATATAGTTTTTCTTTAGTTTTTAGAAACATTAATTCACAATGTCAACATTTCCATACAAATCCGTTAACCCTTTATTTTGGTCCACTCGATTTAAACATGATTATAGGACTAATTGAAACCTGTATGCGTATGGGTTTTAATATGCCACGATTTGGTTTCCGTAAGCATATTCAATTCCGTTTATTTAAAGACATTATTTTTGCTCTCTACTGAATTAAGTCGTTCGTCTGTATAACACCATATTTCATCAGGTCATTTTCCAATCACTAAAGTAATAAAAGCATTCTTAGTGTAATCCTGCAAAGCACATCACATTGTGGAAAGCGAGGCATGCCAGCGCAGCCTAATATAGAGGGGCAGTTAGCGCAAATGAAACAACTATACAATAATCCATTCTAAAGTGCAACACGGTGTTTCTTGATACATCTTAATACCCTACAGCAAAACGTCAAATTCAAAACAAGTTTTTATTATATATATATATATATATATATATATATATATATATATATATATATATATATATATATATATATATATATATACATATATACACACACACACACACACACACACACACACACACACACACACACACACACAAACTTCATTTCAAAGGACAAAGTCAGCATTTCTCTTAGGCTGCAGGGCATGGAGTTTGAATCACTCTGCAAACCCAGTCCATTCATATCGGTATTAGAATCCGTACCGAAACGTTATTGGAGGAAAGCGCGCACCCTCTCAAAAACACGCCATTCTCGGTTTCTCTAAACAAATGTTCCACCAATCTGTTCCCCATATAGAGACGGCCCTGTTTTAAGTTACAGAAAAAAAAACAACATTAAATTTAATAAACGTGCCGCTCAGCCTCACTTGTAATAGAAGACACATCTTCTGTACAGGCTCTGAGCATCGTCTTCTCATAAGGGGCCCATTCCCCAGCACTCAAACCCATTACTACAAAATTGCTCCTGCGCCATGAAAACATCATTTTTAGCATGAAAGATAAATGCCATGGCACAGATTTTAAACACATTTTAGTTGATTTAAATAGTTTTACTCGTGACGCACAGGAAAACAACACAAATTTTACCAAAATAAACATTTACAGGGTAAAGCCCATAAATACTAGATGTGATAGTGTCGCTTATAGGGTGTATTTATTTACAGGATAAAACGCACAGGCCTGAACCCGATACATCGTTACAGGACGGATGGACAGTTATGCACAGCCTGCTGTATAGGTCCTATAACTTTTGAAATATCACATTGTACAGTTAGCTTAAGGCAGGCCTATAGTTTGTTCACAAATAAAAAAAAAAAAAGTTAATTCAGATACAGAAAAGGCGATTACGTTTTGAACTTTTCATTTTGTAAACTATGACTAAATTAATATTCGGTGCTAAAGAATTAACAGCGTGATCGGGAAATTTTAACTCTATATATATATATTATATATATATATATATTATATATATATATCTATATATATATAGATATATATTTCTATTCCACTTGCCTTGTAATAATTTGTTTCCAATAGAGTCCCAGACAGCACATTGGGTTACAGAACCCATCCTCAAGCACACACAGCCGGCTATAACATCAGTGGATTAAAAAGACAACACGCTTTTGTCCCAAAGCTGGCAGCTGTTTGTGTCTGTATAAAATAATGGCATTGTCCCATATTGATTTCCGCTGATCTTAAATACGAGATGTGATAATATCACTATTCTGGGAGCACACGGCAGTGAACACGTTCTGTTTCCAGCAGGCTGATAGTATTTTGCTCCTGTGTTTGTACTGTATTACATATGTAGGGTGTAGATAACGGCAGTCATCCTCTGCCCTTTGGCAGTAGGTACTGTTTCCACGTGAACATGTGAAAACTACACAACATTAGTTATGTGTGTGAGCTGAGAGTTCAAAATAATTTGTAACGGAATTAGTTGGATGCACCAATTACGCGCGATCATGTTGCACTCGGTTGATTGCACCGGCATGCAATCTATAACAACGCTGCGTGGTACATAGCAATATAACACTAATTTAGGGCTTGGAACGTGAATAACTTCATATATACAAACATTTAAACAGCTTTCCTGAGAATTTTGCTTAACATTTGCAATATGTTTTTAAAAAATCGTTATATCACCGCGAGCGTTCCCGAGATAAATCAAATTAAGTGCGTAAATTTCTGTCCATGTCTCCGGTCCTCTCCTCGTCTCTCCGCAGCACCTAGCTTATATCGACTACTGGAAGAAGTGTGATGTTAATTACCCTCCATCTCACCTGATCTCTATCACTATCACCAGCAAATCAAATGCTCTGTTTTTAGAATGTCGCTTCCTTGTGTTCTAGATGTGGCGCTTTGATCTCTCTCTGGGTTACCTTTCTCCAGGCAGTTTAGCATCGATAAACTACCTTGAAACATTCCTGTATTCATTATTCATAAGCCCTATAGTTAGTTAGAGGCCGCAATAGTCTTTTAAAAAACAAAACAAAAAAACAATTGTGTAAATAAAACGGTCAAAACAACAAAGTTACTAAACCAAAAAAAACCGCTCCACCTTCTACAATAAAGGACTGTTTTAAATGCTCGGAGTGTATTTGTAGGACAGGTGTCTCTCTGGTTCTCGACAGCATCATATAGAACACAACTGCTGTAGTTGGGGGCACAGGCAGTAGCTGTAGATTCCTAAAAGGGAGCTTGCATGCCTGCGGTCTCTGCTTGCTTCTTGAAAAAGTTCCCACTGGGCAAAGTTTGCTTTAAAAAGTTTGCATCATCTGAACCACGGCCACAGCCAAAACTAACAGGGCTGCCACAGACACAGTGCCACGCATTCACTGATGTGTTGATTTAGAAACACGAAAAGCTGGCCTTCCCTCACCTTTACAATGGAGTACCAATTAGTGGCAATTATCTCCCTCATTGAGTGTTTTAACAACATTTTCACTGGCGTTACAAACCTTTCCATGTCTTCACAGCAGATAGAGACCAAAGAGCATCTGGCATGCTGGCTTTTGATTCCATTACCTGACACAGTGATGGAGGGGGGGGGTACTGTGGCGCTGCCCTGATGGACAGATGGGTAAACATACTTTCCATTTGCAGTTGCTTGAAGCGAACAGTTTGTCTTCCCTTTTAAGAAAAAGCCTGACTGTCAAAGTGCAGTGAGGGTCCTGTCTAAAGTGGGTTTCACTGTGACTGCAGAAACAGTTCCAGCTCATCCAAAATGATATCTGATGTCCTTTGAAACCTCAGAAAAAAAAACACTATGCAGCCAAAAACACGATGCTCGAGTGCATATGAAAATTCCAGTACACGTTTACGCATTCCTAGATTTGAGACTAAAAGCAGCCCATTCATGCCTTTCATAACTACACTTGGAAAAGTTTACCCCAGCATATGTTTTTACTTCCTCATGCTTTTCCTTTAGCTTACCCTGGTTTGCCTTGTTTTTAAATATGCTTTACCATACCTCTCTGTGCTGTGCAATGCTTGCCTATGCTTTACCATACCTCTCTGTGCTGTGCGATGCTTGCCTATGCTTTACCATACCTCTCTGTGCTGTGCGATGCTTACCTATGCTTTACCATACCTCTCTGTGCTGTGCGATGCTTGCCTATGCTTTACCATACCTCTCTGTGCTGTGCGATGCTTGCCTATGCTTTACCATACCTCTCTGTGCTGTGCAATGCTTGCCTATGCTTTACTATACCTCTCTGTGCTGTGAGATGCTTACCTATGCTTCACCATACCTCTCTGTACTGTGCGATGCTTGCCTATGCTTTACCATGCTTTCACTTTATTACACTTTGCAATGCTTTTACTACGGTGAACGTCTATAAGAGTTTCACCCCTTAGAAATTGCGACTGTGGCACACAATGACAAAATCATTCTGGATAAACTATTTCTTTAGTTCTGTGAATTAAATGGAGTTCCATAATTAATATGTCAGTAGTTTTCCTTCTCCTTTATGAGCTGTCAACTTTATTTAGGTATGGACTTCCCTAACCAGGATTGTATAATAATGTCAATTATAAAGTCACCCCCAAGTGTCGTATCAAATGCTTTTCTGTGCTGCTCTGTAATTGCAGACTCTTTATATAACTTTAAAAAACAGCTTCTTTAACCCAAGGTCTGTGTGGACCGCTGGTTTCCTGAAACATAACTTAATCAGTTGCTAACATGACTTCAATTAGGAACATGAAGAGGGTCGGTGCGTTGGGAAGCTGGGGAGTCTTCCTCTGGGCTCTCAGATGTTGATTGTTCTACCCCCACCTTCACATGCCTTTTCTTCCAGCCCCTGTTTGTAAAGTCATTCAGTTAGAGACTGGATATTATCTTTACCTGGTGTCACAAGGTCACAGGGCTGGAGCCCTCCCATCAGAGAGTGAAGGGAGGGCTTATGAATCTCAGCTGACGCTATGAACTAAATTCAGCCTGGCCTTTGCTCCAAAGTGATTCTGTCCACCAGTTTTTGTTAAGGGAAAACTAGCTGAGATTATCTAAGCCCCCAGTTTGATATCTGTACAAGAACTACAGCTACTTATTTCAGTATCATTCACATTTCTGTTTGCAAAACAGGCAGATTAACCATTATGGAGTCAGGCAGCCTCCTACTGGAATTCCTTTCCTGGTAAAAGAAGGCTGGCTCCTTGAAGGATCACCTGAAAGGGAAACAGGAACGCTGCTGTCCCACACTGAAGTGTGTGCAATGTATGCAGCTCGGTATGTGGGCGGTACCAGCCTGTTTCAATCTCTCTTTCATAAGGCTGTCGCTTATTATGCAGCAGAGCTGAGTGCTTCTGGATGAACACGTTTTGCACAGTGATGTCTCTCGTAAGACACCGGATTGCCAGGACTTTCCTGCCTATCCTAAAAAGCAAGCTGCCTGAAACATTGCATGATTTTAAAGTGTTTTCCTGCAGCTTGTGTGCAGCTTTACCGGGTGGGTGTCGTTGTAAATATAAACTACTGTATCAATGTGCTTGTATAGATAAGCACCTCTACCATCCAGAGCCAGTGTGCAAGCCTCGTGTTTCCTTAGGGGCACGTGAAGCTGCACTGCCTGCAGTTCCCAGGAAGAGAGCCAGGCTCCATTTACGTGAAATATTAGGTGCTGTGCTAATTCTGGAGTGATGTAGTAGGTGTGTGTGGTCTTGCCTGCTGCAGTGCAGCCTATTAGTGTGTGATTGATCGGAGCTGTTTTATAGTGTGCCTTGAGTGGAAGATCACACCTTGAACCCTTTTTTTTCAACAGAAGTCAAATCCATTATTCTTTCATCTTAGCCAGGGTACTCTCAGAAGCACCATGCACAGCAAGATGAAACATGAATCCTTGTAGCACACTAATCACTGAGCAACGCTAAGGTATTATTATCAAGGCTACAACCCTCCCACATACACTCAACTTAGACTCTTCCAAGTTTCTACCTTCTTAACTCACAGAAGAATGAAATCATTTTGACAGTGCAAACCTAGCTTGTCTAGAATCAGCCTTTTGAAAAGTACCTAAATAACAAAACAACCTGGATAACGATCTCTGATGTCAAACGTGTGATTAAATATTCAGCAGTCTTGTTTTTTGATATGACCCTTATTTCCAGTGGAACCCCAGAGTGGGCTGTTTCTTGCTAGTGTTGCATTGTTGTGCTGAGTGTTGTGAAGCACCGAGCTCTGTACAAGCCCTGCACAGATCTCAGCTCCTCCTGTGAGCAGCTCTTCTGGAGTGTCCCCTGCATGACCCTTACAGGAAATCATTGCAGCCTGCCTGATCTCTGCGAGCCTCTCTGTACCCTCTGATTTGTGGCACAGACACCAGAGATAAGCTTGACCCCTGAACTTGGGATATCTCCTAACTGAGTCTGTTCCAGCGCCTTCCACTGACTGCAGCTTTCACTGCTGCAGAGTCCTGGCTTTCAAACTTACAGCTGTGTGCCTGGACCATTCCTGACTTTTATTATTATTATTATTATTATTATATTATTATTATTATTATTATTATTACATTAGAACCTCAGAGTTACAAACCCCCTGGGAATGGAGTTTGTGAAATGTCTGGAACTCTGAAAAAAGAGTTTTCATTGGTTTTAATAAATGTGCACACGTACTGTCTACACCCTCAATCTGGAGAATAATACCAGGATACAGCACAGTAATGCAATACTCGCAGTGTTCTGGTTCTAAAGGCTTTAAAAAGGGACTTTAATAGAAATAAGAAAGGGGTGAATTTAAGTTAGGAAAACATAATGCAGTGCTTGTTTTATTTTAAAATTGCATTTTCAGCAACACTCATTCATGCAGCTCAATCAGTCACTTTGCAGTGGATGTATTTGTTGGTCCAGTCATTTTGCCTTCATGACCCGCATGCTGCTTATAGAAGCGCCGATCTGGTTGCATTGCACGCATGGCTGAGTGATTGCATTCTTCTGGCTAAAGGTGGGGTGTTTGGTAGAGTGGTCAGTTCATAAGTTTGGTATTTCATAACTCTGAGGTTCTACTGTATTATTATATTATTATTATTATTATTATTATTATTATTATTGCATTTTTTGGTCTAAGCCCTGTATAAAAGTACAGAAATTGCAGCTGGGGTGAAATGGATACCCTATTTCAATCTGTTATGTCCCAGTCTCAATCCCTCTAGGAGGGTGACAATGCAACACATATTTATTGGGATTTGTGCCTAAGCCAGCTCTATAGCAGCTTTGCTGAAGAGCTGGCTCTGGCACTCTCTTTGCAGTAGCTGTTTGAGTTAATTTTGAATTTTGTTTCACAGAATACTTGAGGCCTGGTTTGGATGGCACAGGGGTCTCAAGCAGAGGATGTTGTTATTATTTTTTTGACTTATTTAAAGATCCTGATCCGGGCTCTAAATATAACCAGAGCCCCTGTGTCCCAGTGTGTTTATTTTTCTCTCTTTCTATTTATTTTTTGTTGGTTAAAATGAGGTCTTTTTGAAGAAGGGGGCCCTTGAGCTGCTAGTCATTCTATTTCTCAGCCGTCTCCTCTCTCGCCTCTCGTTTTTTTGGAGCAAGGATAGTGTTACCAGAATTTCAGAGCAAAAAGCAGGGTCATTTTCTCTTCTGTAATTCATTAACACTGTAGCAGCACTGAAGCCCTTAAAAGAGCTGTATCTAATAACACAAGCATCAGGTGTATTTGTTGTATGTTGATAAGTATTTGGTGGCTGTTAGCCACGGAACGTCTACAAACAATTAATTGCTTTCCTTCTATTGCCAACATGTTAAATATAGAAAAAGCCACGTTAGAAGAAATAGATTCGCTGTTGCCATTTAAACACGGATTACTAGCAAAACCAGGACAATTTTACAACTGGACAGTTTCTGACCAGGACAAAAAATGAAGGCTGAAAAATTGAGTTTTCCTGGGACATCTGGTAACCCTAAATATGCAGATACTTCAAAGATAATGCTAGAGAAGTAACCGTTTATGCTACTTCATAGCACCCTACATCAGTTCCTGTCCTGTTCAATGTAGGTTCTTCTACACAAAATGTGTAAATCTTGAATTACAGTATAAAAAACAAGCACCAGAGATAAGGCTGCTGATGCTAATAAAACCTTGGTTAGGGCTACTGTAAGAAAGTGTATCGGTCCAATGTATTACCAATATAATGCGGCACAATAAATCGCAGCACAAGCAGGATCTGAGCTCTGTTTTAGTTGCTGTGGAAACCAGGGTGTGAAGAGTTTATAGAGAACAGGAACCTCAATACAAGGGGCAGACGTTGTTTCTGACCACAAGCACAAGTTTTTAATTGGTATTGCTGTATTACACTTGGCACGTCAAATAATTGAATGTTTTTTCAAGAGAGGAATGATTGTAAATAGATTATTATGAGCAGTGATGCCTGTGTGTGTGTGTGTGTGTGTGTGTGTGTGTGTGTGTGTGTGTGTCTGTGTGTATGTGTGTGTGTGTGTGTGTGTGTGTGTGTGTGTGTGTGTGTGTGTGTGTGTGTGTGTGTGTGTGTGTGTGTGTGTCTGTGTGTGTGTGTGTGTGTGTGTGTGTGTGTGTGTGTATGTGTGTGTGTGTGTGTGTGTGTGTGTGTGTGTGTGTGTGTGTGTGTGTGTGTGTGTGTGTGTGTGTGTGTGTGTGTGTGTCTGTGTGTGTGTGTGTGTGTGTGTGTGTGTGTGTGTGTGTGTGTGTGTGTGTTATTCGTTGGGATTTAGAACATATGCGTGACTTTTTTCCATTTTTGAACTATGAATTGCACCCTTGCCTTTGCGGCTGGGACACAGGTCCCTCAGAGTGAATGGAAGAGGAGGGCTAATTGAATTAACCGCCATGAATGCACAGAGATGATCCCGAGTTCAACAGGATGGGCCGTCCTTCTAAAGGGCTGCTCACAGACCCCTCTGTGAGGAGACACGCACCGTATCAGAGAGCTTGAGTGGCAGCTGCTGACCCTGGGGCGAGGGGGGTTGGGATGAATGCCGGCTCTGAAGCAGAAGTGAAATTACAAAGAGGAGAAGGGCTGAGGTGGCTTTGTCTAGTCCCTAGCCTTTTCACCTCTGCGATTCTCACAAGTACCTGAAAGATAGCAATCTATTCCAGACAGGGAGGGTGTCTCTGATTATAGTTCTGGCTGCTTGCATGCAGGCTCGTTTTTTATTTGTTAAAATATACCTAAATATGAAATGCATTTTGGGCAATCTGCCAAAATAAAAACCAAAATACAAGGTTAGAATACAGACCTTCCAATAATCTATATTATCAGGTTACCAATACAACCCATACAAACTTCCCACAATCTGTGTGAGATTGCTTTATCTGTATATTGAGATCAATCACAAGGCAGATTCAAGACACAGAAAAACACCCATGACTAAGGACCAGCGAGATCTTTTACTGCAGTATTACCAGACTCTTGGAACACCCTGTCTAGATCATTTTGAGCAACTATTAGGGGTGTGCAAAGTGCAATGGTGTACAAAAGGGGCACACGCTGAGCTTAGTGAATAAGAGCCACTGCAATAAATGTACATGGACCACAGAAGCATAGTTTGGCAAGCATCTGGAGAGCAGCATTAGCCACTGACAAGCTGGCATCCACAAACTGGACAGAGAGACCCTGTTTTTTATAGCAGTGTAGAACTTCAGTGCTTTCTTTAAGAGACTTCAGTCATTCTCCCAGACAGCGGAGCTGTGCAGAACCTTCAACTTGCAAGCAGCTGCTGTCATGAAGAATCCAAACTAAAAGGTTATTGTCAGTTTTTTTGATCTCTGCTGCTTTTTCTGTGGGTTGCATTTGAAGGGCTTTTGGAAGCAGACAGTGAAAACAAAACAGCAAGAGCATTGCTTTCTCCTTTGGTTAGAAGCCCTGACATTTTTAAAAGGATTTTGTTGTTGATGGTTCATCTGAGAACAGGATTTATTTTTTTGAAAAAAACTTGGATGTGCTTTCTGATTGAATGCGTTTTTTGCAGTAAAACAATGCTCCAATTGTTCATATGTTATTGCAAATCTTATACAAACTGCCTCTAACTTGTGCAGTCCAGCTATGGTCAATGCATTTGCACATGATTGACTTGGTAAATATGACGTGGTAAAAACGGTCTGTTTCTACCAAAGGAGATTTGCCTTAAAATGGAGTAATCCAGCACTTATAAAAACAAACAGGACCGTTTAGTAAAGAGCAGCAGAAGCATAGTGACATCATGTGCATTGGCAAACATGACAGTTCAACGACGGAGCGCAGTGACGCATTGCATGCGTAAAGGAAGAGCACAGTAAACGACTGTGCAAATTGACAAGGCTAAACGCTTATAAACGATACGCGTCTCAAGCAGCCCCAAAACTCCGTACGTGTGGTACTGGAGGATGGAAAGTTTTGGACCTAAACAAATAAACACGTCTTGCTTCAGTGGCGGACCTACATTTCAGCAAATGAATAAATAAACACGGTACCGTCGGGTAATGCATTTAGAAGCAAACAAGACCTAAAATGGTCATTTCTGTTTTAGCTACATTCAGGTAAAGATCCCTATCTTTGTTGAAAATGCCAGCCTCTATAAATACACAAAGCTTCGAGTTTGCGCAGTACTGGCGAGTCTCTGGAGTCACGCGTGTAGGTAGGCGCTGTGTTAACATGTGTTTACTAGGGATCGCGGTTAGGGGGCAGTATGGGTCAGTGACTGGCGAATCCAAGCTCAGCGGCAGACACGGTGCCGTGTAACAGGCTTGTGCAGGGTGTTTACAGCATGGTTAAGATTGGGAACGGCATGCTGTGGAATCAAAGACGTTGTATTATGTACTTATACAGACTATCCAAGGACCAAGTGCTACGAGACAGGTTCAATAATACAGACCTGAGCTAAGGGAGAATTTCATTGTAGTTTTTTTTTTTTAATCCTTAAAGGTACAGATTACCTTCTAAATTGCAGGTCCTGTTCACAAAGCGTTAATCAATCAATCAATCAATCTTTATTTTATATAGCGCCTTTCATAGCGGACCACATGGTGGTTGACACCCACAAATGTTCTACGTTATTGTTGTTCTTTTTAGGTATTTTAAAGTTTTATGACTCTTTACGTATTGCATAATAAAATTTTATATATATATATATATATATATATATATATATATATATATATATATATATATATATATATATATATATATAGAACAAATTGGGTTCTTTATCAACATTCATAAAAGTTTATTGAATACAACACTTTATTTATTAGTTTCATAGCAGGTTTAAAAAAAATAAATTAACTTTAAAAAGAGCTGAATGGGACACGCTATTTCACAGCCCAGATATTTAAATAGAAGATAATACATGTATCCATGGGAAATATCATTTCAAATCAAATAAAATATTTCTATTTGAAAGTGTGGTTCTGTGAGTGCTATGGAATGGCTTCAGAACTCCACTGCGCATAGATTTGAATCAGAATGAAATTTATTTCAGCATAACGGTCTTCTTACCAAAACCATCAGCTGAGCCGCACATTAGGAACGTGCGCCAGCGCTATAAATAAATAATCAGAAATCTGTTTATAGTGACCCAAGGCCGAAGTGCATAATCGACCTCGGAAGGCTGATTGAATTAGACCTGATCGTGCGGCTCTGGCTCCGGGGAGATCTGGCACTGTAACACAAAGCCATGGGATTCTCATTAGCGGCGATGAGACCTTAATGTGCTTCAAATCTGCCTGACCTTGTATTCAAGCGGCTTTCACTGTATTCAAGTCTTCAAGTCAAACCCACTGACGAGGCTTCAGCGCATGAGCAGGATGCTTTGCCATCTGAATTGAATGTGAATGCGCGCCGTAACTTTGTATTTCAACATGCTTTTGAGATACCTTTACTACCCATCTCTCTCTCTCTCTCTCTCTCTCTCTCTCTCTCTCTCTCTCTCTCTCTCTCTCTCTCTCTCCCTCTCTCTCTCTCACCTTTGAAGTGCCACCTGGTCCTAACGGGATATTTCGTTCTCCCATGTTAAACACAATAAAAAAGAACTATATAAGTACAAATTAAGTTTACAGAGCTGGGACCTGACGTGTCGTGCTGTACCCGACATTTGGCTTGTGATAATGAGAAATGCTCACTCCCTTATTTATTTGGACGCAGACCCGTGATAATGTAGACACATCCTTCCCTCCGACAAAAACGTTTCCAAGACAATCTTGGGTCATGCATTTCAAGTTTATAGCTTTGCAATGCAATACAGTTCATTTGGAGCGCGCAATTTCTATACTACCGATTTTCTCCCCAATTTAGAATGTCCAACTCCCCGTGACTGTGTCTTTACCCCCGCGGCGAGGGTGGCGGGGGCAGGCAGTGATTACAGCCTGTGATCCCGAGAAAGCCCGTGCAGTGGTAGGAACAGGGCTGGAAGATTTCACTGAGCTTCCAAAAGCACCAGGAGGCAAAGCCTTGCTCGGTTTATTATTTTAGTAACTAAAAAAGTTCAGAAGGGCATAAGAACTCTTATTTCTGGCTTACCGTTTAATCGTCCACTCGTTACAACACAGACGCTCTGAATTACAACAGAGTTTTTAAAGGATAACCTTCTCAGTCATTCAAGTGGGTATTTTTTATTATTTTATTTTTTTGGTGCTCTGTCCTAAAACGCACTTAATTGTATAATTAAATTACGGCACCACTAACCTAAATCAGATTTTGAACAGTATCTTAAAAAAAACCCAAAACAAAACAAAAAAACCCAGAACAGACAACAACTTTGATAAAAATAACTCAGATTTCTTTATTGAGAATTTAAAATGAAATACATTCTTGCAAGTTTTTTTTGGAACTGATCAAAAGCTGTTATCAATAGAATAGTAGAATGCAGACACATTATTTTATATTAATATAATATTTTATTGTTTTTGAAAACGAATGCTTATACAGAAAGTCAATCCATTAGTCCATTACATTATACAAAAGCTATCGCTATAATTCATGTTTACATTTTGTATTTGAGTGTATGTAACAAGTGCTTTCTTGCAGTAATGCAAGGTCATATCTCGTTGATTAATCTTCACTCCTTTGTTCTTGTTCATATAAGTTAAAACAGCGTGTATTCAGCCCTAGGAGTTTAAAAAAGTGTGTTTGTCTGGCTAACCCACTGCTCTAATGGATAATCTTTGGTATTTATATACACTATTGCTTTTGACTTACATGCTGTAAAAAGACTACTTTTGTCGCTGCTTCTATATCCTATTTTTTCTAACCAAATCAAATGATTCCTCCACGCATTCTGGGTACCAGGCTAGCAACACAATCAAGAACTATAGTGCAACACACTAATCAATAAGTATAGTGCAACACACTAATCAATAACTATAGTGCAACACAGTAATTAAGAACTATAGTGCAACACACTAATCAATAACTATAGTGCAACACAGTAATTAAGAACTATAGTGCAACACACTAATCAATAACTATAGTGCAACACAGTCATTAAGAACTATAGTGCAACACAGTAATTAAGAACTATAGTGCAACACACTAATCAATAACTATAGTGCAACACAGTCATTAAGAACTATAGTGCAACACAGTAATTAAGAACTATAGTGCAACACAATCAAGAACTATAGTGCAACACAGTAATCAATAACTATAGTGCAACACAGTAATTAAGAACTATAGTGCAACACACTAATCAATAACTATAGTGCAACACAGTCATTAAGAACTATAGTGCAACACAGTAATTAAGAACTATAGTGCAACACAGTAATCAAGAACTATAGTGCAACACAGTAATCAAGAACTATAGTGCAACACAGTAATTAAGAACTATAGTGCAACACAGTAATCAAGAACTATAGTGCAACACAGTAATTAAGAACTATAGTGCAACACAGTAATCAAGAACTATAGTGCAACACAGTAATTAAGAACTATAGTGCAACACAGTAATCAAGAACTATAGTGCAACACAGTAATCAAGAACTATAGTGCAACACAGTAATTAAGAACTATAGTGCAACACAGTAATCAAGAACTATAGTGCAACACAGTAATTAAGAACTATAGTGCAACACAGTAATTAAGAACTATAGTGCAACACAGTAATCAAGAACTATAGTGCAACACAGTAATCAAGAACTATAGTGCAACACAGTAATCAAGAACTATAGTGCAACACAGTAATCAAGAACTATAGTGCAACACAGTAATTAAGAACTATAGTGCAACACAGTAATTAAGAACTATAGTGCAACACACTAATCAATAACTATAGTGCAACACAGTCATTAAGAACTATAGTGCAACACAGTAATCAAGAACTATAGTGCAACACAGTAATTAAGAACTATAGTGCAACACAGTAATTAAGAACTATAGTGCAACACAGTAATCAAGAACTATAGTGCAACACAGTAATCACGAACTATAGTGCAACACAGTAATTAAGAACTATAGTGCAACACAGTAATCAAGAACTATAGTGCAACACAGTAATCAAGAACTATAGTGCAACACAGTAATTAAGAACTATAGTGCAACACAGTAATCAAGAACTATAGTGCAACACAGTAATTAAGAACTATAGTGCAACACAGTAATTAAGAACTATAGTGCAACACAGTAATCACGAACTATAGTGCAACACAGTAATTAAGAACTATAGTGCAACACAGTTTGGGGACTGAGGAGGGTAAACCAAAGGTCACAGTCCTGCAGCCCCAATGGAAGTGCATGGTAACGCGAGGTGGGCGCTGCATTAGTTTACTCCCCATGCCATCCTCCTACAGACTCCTATGCTGCAGACCCTGAGGACCACCCCTGCTTTAGAGCCCTGGGAGTCCCCTAAGCAAAGCCAACCATATGTGCCAACTAGTGCTGAACTGGGTTTCCCTGCTGTCCACTGCCGCTGAATGAATATGACTTGAGGGCACAGACACAAAGCGAAGTGCATTCTCAGACTACACCACTTAGCCAGCAATCTTTCCGAAGTGCATCCCACTGTTTCACAGCCTGGTGCCTTAACCAGGCTTTCCCTGTTATTAAGATATACTTGCAAGAAACTCGTGTCAAGTCGGCTAGTCCCTTTAGCTGTGTAATAATGACACTGGTCTGGTTTCTCAAAGCTATTTACTCCATCATAAACACATCTTACAATACAATTAACCGGTTTGTTAAATTTTTACGAGGGTGCGTCCTTATTCACGAAGCATTCACTCACGAGTTATTAGAAAAACGTTTCATGGTGAAACTCAAACTTTTTTTGTTTTTAATGGAAACAGTCTTTAGAGTTCAAACGGATTGTGAATGCCACTTTACTGACATCAGCAGATTCCAATTCCTAAACAGCCAGGCACAAGAACACCTGCCAATCTGAGACCAGAATGCCTCTAGATGTTGCCAGCCAGCCCTCATTAACGGCAACAGTTTGGATCGCTGCTCTGCCTCGCCGTGTCTGAAGTTTGGATGTCTCTCGCTTAAGGATTTCCCTCCCAGTGAGAAGAAGAACATTCAAAATTCGAAATGTGTTGACCTGCCTTCCCAGCAGCCCGGCCATTCCACCAGTTTCTGCACAGCTCAATACATATCATGCACAATTTAATCTGATTCACCCTTCTTCCTTTCTTCCCAGAGAGAACGATGTGGAGAGTGGTAGCAAGCGCGGGGCTTTAAATCAGCGGGCTCGAACAAGTCAATGAAAAACGCAACACATCAAAGCGCATCGCACTACTAAACATCATTCAACCCCACACTAGTCTCCCTCGTTAGTTATGCAAGAGTTCATTGCCAAACAACAAAGGAGACATTTAACTGGTGTGATGGCTGTTGGAGGGATCGGAGTAGGCGCGTGCACTCTGGATCCCAGAAACAGTAGACAGTGTTATGCACAGTAAGATGAATCTCAGTGTTGCACGCTGTGCAATGTCGCATCCAGCGCACTTGCATGAAGGCTCGCCCCGTGTATTCTCTAATGTTAAATGCGTGCTAACAAATAATTCTGCACCGTTCTGTTACAGAGCAAGGAGGAATTAGGGGTTAAAGCGCTTAACACACTGGATTTTTCCACGTTGTTACATACAGTTTGTTACGTTTCTTTTTAACTCATACTCAGCTTGACACTGGAGGATATGTTGAATCAATCCTGCCTAGTTCTCACGAGCCGAGTACAAAAGCAGACCACTATTCCATAGACACGATGACGCACAGGCCCGATTATTAAGCCATTAGCATGTGCTGAAACTCATCATTCACGCATTATTTATGGGAATCGGGTAATAGACCAGTGATAGAACTGTCAGTGGAAATTAAGGAGGGTATAGGGAAGCTGACCCTGTTATACATAAAGTTTGATGCTTTCTTTTGTGTGAACCTACTTGATAATGGCTTTGAGATGTCATAATTGTAACCCCGATGTCAATATGTATTTGCTATTACGACCAGGTCTTGCTTGTAAAAATAAAGATGTTTTATTCTCAAGCGATTTCCTGTTCAAATAAAGGCTTTTAAAGAGCTCTGTTGCCTATGTTAATACTCGCGGGTCAATATATTCGATTTTTTCCGGGGTTTTCAACTTCGCATGAGCTTGCTTGATATTCCAGTTGTGGTTTGAGCACCTATCCTGTCCCAGATGCTCTTGTTTGGCTCTGTCACTGAAAAGCAAACCCATGTGAAACTGAGAGAAGAAGAAGAAGAAGAAGAAGAAGAAGAAGAAGAAGAAGAAGAAGAAGAAGAAGAAGAAGAAGAAGAAGAAGAAGAAGAAGAAGAAGATCACCTACTCTTTCTGGCTGATTGAAAACATCCTGCATAATGGAAGACATTGCTGCTCTAATCTGACAGGACACACAGGGAAAGCTATTCACGTAGTCTTGTAACTATTCAAGAAGTCTTGTAGTCAGCTTGTATATATTGCACACTGTTAATTATTATCCAGACTGGTACGATTTAAAAGACTAAATTATACACTAGTGTGTTCTAAATACAGTAAAAATTATCCTGCATCCTCGCCGCTTTTATTTCTCGCGTAATCCATCACTTCATCGAGGATGGCCTGTGCTCCCGTCACCCTTTTGCTTCGGCACGGTAACCTTGTCATTGTAACTGATTGTCGTCGCTCTCTTCCAGTGCTGGTATTTGTTTCTTTATGCTTTGAAGATCATTGTGCGGTCATTTTTTAATTTTCTCTGCAGTGACATCTCAAAGGGGCTCTGTCTGCAGCGTCTCGAGCTACAATAAAGGTTTATTCTCTATCGGGGCGAATAATTCAACCGGAGCCAAAAAGAGAGAGCGAACTTCTTCAGAAACGAGAGAGAGAGAGAGAGAGAGAGAGAGAGAGAGAGAGAGAGAGAGAGAGAGAGAGAGAGAGAGAGAGAGAGAGAGAGAGAGAGAGAGAGCAGAAAGCCCAACAAAGATTATCTTGTTTCTGAATGGGAAATGGGATGACAATTTTTTTGTTGAAAAAGTATTTTTAATTGTGGATTTATTTTTTTCTGGTAGACCTAATTTCATTCAATTTTCAATAGAATTAGCCGATGACTGAAGCTACAGAAAAACAACGTGCTGAAGTGATAACCTTTGTTAACAAAAACAAAACAAAAAAAATAAGCATATATATATATATATATATATATATATATATATATATATAAATATATATATATATATATATATATGAGTGATTGGGAGAGAATATGTGAAAATGGTTATTTACAGACCGCTGCCCTATCCACACCACTGTAAATCAGTCTTATCGTTATTATCTTGGTTTCGCATGTAATAACCTCGATACATGCAGATATATGATTATGGATTATGGATTTTTAATTTTCTATATATAGAGCCTGTAGACTCGTTTGCGTTTCGCTTTCGGTTTAATATTTATCGAGCTGTAACAGAAGAAAACGTCATCACGATGTATAGAATGGATTACAATAACAATGCATTTAAATACGTTTAATACACGCTACAAACAAGACTCACTGTAGGCCTATATGTGCGTGCCGCAGTTTTAATACAAGCCATGGCGATGTTTATTCTAAAGGGGTGATGGTAATAAAGCGTGTTTCTCATTAGAAGTTGGGGTTATAGGCTAAAATAAAGAAAACAACGCCATGCAGTTTAATGATATATCTGAATTTAAACGAAGACCAACATTATTATTATTATTATTATTATTATTATTATTATTATTATTTATTATTATTATTATTATTATTATTATTATTATTATTAATTTAATTTTATTATTCAGCCCGCTGTTCTGCACATCCTGCTTGATGACCCACAGCTCTGCCTTTGCAGAGTCTACCTGCAGCGTCAGCGTGAAGAAGATGATGTTGAAGCAGGAGAGGCTCTTTGGTTTTTTTTCAGCCAGTCCTGGTGTCACTTTGCATTGTTTTATTTTTAAGATCTGTTCTATATATGGTAGAATGAGTCAGACTTTGCAGCTTTCCGTTTACCAGCCCCTGTATTTCCATTGCAGCCCCTCCGAGACTCAGCACAGAGCAGGTTTCAAGATAGAGAAATCTAACCAAATAATATATTAACATAAACTTATCACCATTTCACAATAACTCATGCAGTATATCATTAAAAACAGATCCATGGATAATAATAATAATAATAATAATAATAATAATAAATAATAATATAATAATAATAATAATAATAATAATAATAATAATAATAGATTCTGCCTCAACAATAAACCATTAAAAACACCATTAATCTTCGCGATCTTCGCATTTATAAGTACCTAGAAGCTGGTATAAATTCATTGATTTCAAATAAATTCGCTGAAAATCGCTAATATAGCAAAGACTTTACGCGATTGTATAAGCTCTGATGCGTACATGTGCAGCACCTGGATTTTTTAGGATTATGATATACACACACACACACACACACACACACACACACACACACACACACACACACACACACACACATATATATATATATATATATATATATATATATATATATATATATATATATATATATTTAATTTTGATGTTCATCTATAGATAATCAAATAAACTACAAAATGCTATCGTAAAAGTATGTAATTAAATATCTTAATGTAACATCATTCAGCAGGTTTCATTCGACTTCATGAAGCAACATGTGTTAGTTCTATAGTTTGATGGTACATTTTTTTTTAGCCCCAGTTGTACAGTGTGCCTCAGAAACTAAAATAGGGAGAGTTGCCTATGAGGCTGAGAATCATCATGGGTGCTACAAATCCTTACCTTTTATATTGCCAACCAGAGAACCCGCATTGCACACCATTTGGGTGTTTTGGGGGCATTTAAAATCAAACAAATTGCACTTACAAGATCCGACCACGAGTGGCACTGTGAGCTACGCACAAATGCAATCAAAAGTGAAGTTCAATTCTAAATCAATGCCAAAATACTCAGTGTGAGAGGAGCTCTCGTTAATGTGGTAATGTGAGTAGGATTTTGCGCAGGACATGAGTGACACATTTATAACTTATCCACGTTATTATAGAAGAAGCAACGAAATAAAAAAAAAAAAAACATATATGGTACTTTCATTGTTGTGTAAAATCGCTTTATTAAAGTTGACATCAACTGCCCGCGAAGGAGAAGTCGCTTAAGCCTCTGTTATTATCCTCAATCTCCAGCCCTTAAATGGGCAGTTCATCATACTTCTGTATACTGCTTAAGTCTACATATCAATGCTGACTGCGGGACGGAGTCTTGAGCATTTGAAGCAGGCACATTAAAGCTGTCAGTTAGAAATCCTTGTATAAATTATTGTTGTGTCTGCACTGAGGACTGGGGTAGGCACGTAGTTATAACAGAATAACTCTGTCAGGAAGCATGCTTTTCATTTGGGGCTTCTGACCCTGCTACTGCAATTCATCTGTTCCACATTCGGTTTTTTGTGTAATTATATAGAGCATGTTTTTTTAAAGGTGATTTCAGAAGAAGTGCATCCTGTGTGGAGTAACGAGCAGCTTCAAGTGCAGGCAATTCTGTCTCTAGTTCTATTGCAAATGGTGCACAACAAATAATCGACTGTGCGTGTGTGCCCACAGCAGCTCGGCACTTCCGAGAAAGACATATGACTTACAGCTCCAGTAACAGACGACGCGACACGTTCCGAGGTAGCTTTGCTGTGAGAATTCAAAGCTTGAGAATGCTGGGCTCTAAAATGACATGGAGATACGACAGTCCAGCTCAGCTCACAAGGAGCGGTGCACATTCTGTCCCACAAGCACCACGGTACGGTGCTCTCTGTGTAGCTCTGGAACTGCGTGTACTATAACAGTGTCTGGAAATAGCTAAGACACGTGGCAAGGAAAGAATATATACTTTCCTTTTCTGTTCCTGTTTGTTAGTTTTGTAGTTTAGTAACATTAACAAAAGATGTTATCAGTTTTAGCACATAAACAAAAATCCTAAACAAATACAAGACCAGTGGGCAGGACACTGTGCAGCAAAGGGTTAATTATCAACTATTATACTGCTTGTTTTCTCATCTCAGCCCGGGATCCTAGACGCACGGTGACCTAACTTTGGCCCCATCCCAGCCAGGAGTGTCTCTGACCCAGGGAGAGCGTTACTTTAGAGTGGGGCCTGCCCCGGGGGTCTGGTACAACCCTCTCTCCTCTCCAAACTTTCTTCCCCGGCTTTCAAAGCTTCCCGTGTCACGACACTGATTAAAACAAACACTGTCGGTATTTTTGTACCTAATCCAATTGTGAACTCTTTCCAGCCTGCCTGACCGAACAAAGTATTGGGTGACCGAAAAGCATCTTGAATTTCAAACACTCCGGGACATCACATGTGGCGGCCGAAGAGAAAATAAAGAGCTAATAGAACTCTCCTTATCACACATCTATAAACAGGATACATAAGAGGCAGACCGAGGCTGATATTCTATATGTTTGTCAGGGTCACCAACCAACCAACCGTGACATCACGCCATCCACATGTTTATTCAATGTATTTTCTGTAGTGTGCAGGTGATGTTTTCAGGAATAAACTGGAAGAATCGTTTTCCTAAAGAACAGCATTGCTTTGTAATTTGGACTGTGTAATTGGTACGTACTGCACTTCTCCCCTTCCCTCTCGAAAGGAGACACCCCTACCAGATGGAAGAGAACAATTAAGATCCTGGGTCATAGCCTCTGTAACTGTGCCACCTACACTGGGATAGTGGGAGCTCTGGCTAAGAGAGAAGACTGCCCGCTCCAGAGCCCCTGAGATCAGCTGTCCCGAGGAGGTCTCCCTATCCCAGCCTGAACAAGCTCACCCCACCCCCTCCTTCTGTAACCCCTCCTCCTAACCACTGTGCACAAGAGCCGTTCCCGTCTGCATTGGGGATTGCAAAGCTTTTAGCATCATCGCGTCTCACCGACAGGGGGCAGAATCCGTGCAGGCGGTGCATCACGCAGCACTGCCCGATACACCGCTGGCATTGAAATCAGACATGTGTTATTGTTTTCAGACAAAATACTATCAAGTAAGACAGCCATTACCGGAGAGCGTTCATTTATGTGACTAGAACTGTGAGTGAGGCTTTCTGTGTAAATCAAAATGTACATTTGTCTTGTAAGCATTTCAAAAGGGAGTTATAGCTATTTTATAATCTATCTATCTATCTATCTATATCCACGTGTCTTTCCATAACAACAGACTAGGAGCGGTTTGAAATCTCTTCCTCGGTGATTCTTTTCTGGAACCTGATCCCGAAGCATTGTGCTGGCTGTTGTGGCCACACAACGGCATTAAGCGTGGGAGGATCATATATTAGCAGCGCTGCGGCCTGGGTCAAACCCGGCCAAGGGACAAATGCTACGTTTGACTTGAAAACGAGTCAGGCAGCCCCAGTCAAAATCACAGGCTGATGGTGGAAGATACCAAATACACACCCAGGATGCAACAGGCTGATCATGAGGGCTGGGAATATATAATACCCAAATTCTAGAGCATGGGTATTGGAGAATCCTATATCAATACTAGTGATATGCAGGTGATGTTTGACTTCTGCGTGATATCCGCTAGCAGGCTGGATTGCAGGCTGCAGATGGAACTGGCTGCAGCCCCAGTTTGATTCTAAGAACGAGACGAGATTTTACAGACTGCTTTCATGGCACAGAAGGAAATGTGGCTGACAGCTAACCGGCATTGAAAAAGCGGCAGGAAATGTCACCAGTCTGAAATCCATTTAGAACGAATGGAACTTCACGCATCTTGATATTCGCTATAAAAACATACAAGCAGCCTTAGCGATCCAGTCCAAAATATACCTACAAAAAAAAAAAAAAAAAAAAAAAAAAAAAAAAAGCAAGCACTGGGCACTAATGTAACCACAGAACTGTCACCTGTCAATCAGGGAGATCTATTAGCGGGCATTAACGCACATGATAGACGACCGCGGAACATTCAGGGAGAAACTGCACATTTAAACTGTAAGGGTATCCTCATGGGTCTACAGAAATGCTTTTCATTGGAATGTTATTTTCCTATGTAAAACTGTATCGCTCTTCAAGGAAGACATTTCTTTCAGGAATGACTCTGGTAACACAATTTTCCTTTTTGAAAGTTTAACTTCAGGTGGAGTCAAAGTAGATAGTATTACTGCCACCTGGTGGTAAGACTGGTCATGACTGTTTTACCAATTCTTCTGTGACGGTTGAGAAGGGTCGCTACCGCTAAAAGGTTTGCTCTGTAGCCACTTCAGTGTGGGGGCAGTGTAATTACTCTGGTAACAATCTACCTCTTGATTGATGACCCAGGATGACATTCAATTCAATAGCAGACAGATTGTGTGTAAAATAAATCTAATAACAGTAAGGGGTATATTCAATTAAAAAATACAGCGCTGAGTTGTTAACGATGTAATTTCGCTGTTTTATGGAGCTATTCAATCAAACTTCAACAAACACGAGGGCATCCCCGGAGCACAACACTGCAGAACGTATTAGGAAAGGGTTTGCATTTTCTGTAGAACAGACTAACGTGTGTCAAAGCATCGCTCAAATACATTTTAAGAGCTGTTGTTATTTATAAACTGAGTTTAAAATAAATGATGATCAAATTTCCTGTTTTATTTTATTATATTTTTTACATACTGCAGATCCTCGACCTCATCTTTATTCACTGACAGCGGCATAATAAAGACACAGAACGACTCCGTATATTTTCAACAGCCGTGAGTTATTCTCCACCAAACTCATAAATGTTTCCACGCCGGGTGACCGAACTGTGCCTGCCAACGAGAGCTCATTAAAACTCAGTCTGGACTTCTGCACAAGAGGGGAAGTGGTCCTGCAGCTGATTCCAATCAGACATTGAAACCTGTTGAATGTACAGTGTGCAGAGAGAGAGAGAGAGAGAGAGAGAGAGAGAGAGAGAGAGAGAGAGAGAGAGAGAGAGAGAGAGAGAGAGAGAGAGAGAGAGAGAGAGAGAGAGAGAGACGGGGTAACGGGAGAGAAAAGGCACTCGCTATTGTTACCAAAGGAATACCCAGTGAAGGGGAGAGACCGACTGAGATGCCGTCAAACATTTAGCTGCAATAAAGCGCACACATTGGCTGGGGTTATTTTAAAATGCTCTGTCCTTGAACCAGAAACTGAATAACGTCGTGTAATAAATAATAAAAAACACATTTCGTGTAATAATAATATCTGTATTTCTATATAGAGCCTTTCATAGTGGACCACCATCACAAAGCGCTTTACAGATCTACACGTTTACATTGGGACTATGCATACAGTGCTGTTATGTATGCACAGTCACAATGTAAACGTGTACATCTTTTTGCACTGTATATGTAAGTACGCAACTGTATCAGAAAGGGTTAGCTGTGCATAATAACATTATAATTATGCGTTTTCTACTGTGCACAATGAACTACACTTCATGCACAATGTTACCAAGGAGTCTTACTTTCACATTGTCTTGTTATGTATGGTCTCTGAAGCATTGCCCTGGAACAACGTACCCATTGAATCTTGGCCCAGTGTTGTAATACTTGTTTCAGTGTAAAGCGCTCAGGGCCGCTTTGCATGATAAGCATGACCTGATGCTTCTGCTATTGGTTATCTCCCAGGACGCTCTGGTTTCCAATCCAGAAATACCACTTCTAATCAAAAACGTTTTATAAGCGCCCTAAAGTAGGACCTCGGGGTGCAAAACTTTGACTTGCTTTTTTTTAAACTTAAGAACCCGCGTCAATTTAATGTTAGCCAAACACAGGGCACTTAGAGTAAGCTCACTTTCACAACAAGACAACCCCCCCCCCCCCCGACATTTCTCCACTGGAGTCTGTTACACACGATTACACATATACATATTTCCCTATGGGTGTAACCTGCGGATGGTATATCGTTTATATAATGTAGAGCCAAAGATATATGGCCCAGATCATGCCGCCTAATGACAATACTGCGCTTTTAAATGCGACCAGCTGCCCGCATTGTATGCAACATGAAACCACATAGCAAAACGTACAGCTCGCGGTTCTTTATAGCTGTTGAACATTCTGTAAGTGGAGAACGAGGGGCTGTTTGCAAACCACGTGGTATAACGTTGCCTGGTTTTTATAAATAGATCAGTCAAACCTAATCTGAAAAATATGGATTTGTTTTTTGTAATGTTTTAGCTTGTGGGTTGCTCCAGGAGGATCTGTTTGTAGGGATGGTGAAACAGATTTTTTTTTAAATATCAATCTCTATTCTGTTATCATGTATTTTTTAGCCAAACTATTTCAGTCTGTCGATATAAAAATCAAGGCCGATAATGTTGGTACAATATTGTTTCCTGGAAAAAGAAGGGAAACAGCTTACCAGCGCTGTGTCAAGGGCTCCCGCAGTAAAACAGCTTTACTTTCAAAGGAGTGGTAACAAAATCCAGTCTCTTCATTCTTATAAGTATGAGAAACCTACTCATTGAAATGGGTTTCTTTGACTGGAGTGCAATTAATATACAGGATATAAGCCATGGCCGCTGTTAGAACACAATTTCATGCAAGCGTAGTTTTGATCCAACAGAACCAGTTTCGCGGTTCAAAATTAGATCTAACATGGCACCAGCAGTAGTTCATAGCAACTGGTATCGCACATGTTTTAGCACCGTTACAGTACTCCGACGGTGCCCTTGCCCCTTAGCTAACATTACGTGGCATGCCACACCGCTTCATTAGCAACTGCGCTGTTATTTTTATTGGCCATTTATGGTATAAACAGTGTATAGAACTCCATTGCCTTTCCGGGGTAGCTACGCTGTATTGTATGTGGCTCTTTAAACTGCAAACTGACAATTAAAATAACAGGAGAAACACTAGAAGGCGCAGGGAAGCGGAATGCAAAGACAAAGCTACTTGAAATTGTGAGACCACTTAGGAACACTAAGTGCCAGGGCTGTCTCAACCACAGCCTCCAAGACAGTCGGGTTGAGTTTGAAGAAAAGAATGCTGACCGCCCACCTCGCCCCAGCAAAGGAAACATCATTCTGCAAATGCGTTCCATGGCGTAGCTCACGAGATAATTATTTAAATCTTTGGTTCTACATTAGGCTAACCCCCCCCCCCCTCCCCCATTTGCAAACCATGCTTTCAGGTGCAATGACACAGGAAGTGCATGTGTAACATGTTTCCTGAGAGTACCGCGTGGAAAGTAAGAACTTTCTTTAACCCGATTTTATAGCAGATGCTATTGCTCCCATGTCTGCTGACATCCAAACCTCAACCCCATTGAAGCCGCCTAACTCATCATCTGCTGGGCATATAGACCTTCCCAATGCTGTGTGAGTCACTCGTTATTAAACCCACATTCAGATTCAATTTCATTGTCCCCCCTCCCGAGAGCACATATCATAATACATTAAAAGCATCTTTTTTCACTTGCTGCACAGTGGAAATATAATATCCCAGAATGACATGTTCAGATATTGAGTTGACGTTCTTGCTTGGAGCAAATTGCAAATGGGAGTGCGGGCAATTTATAACAAATGTATAGCATTCTCAGACCTCTTTGATTACAGCGCCAGCCCAGCGAATGAATCCGTTCGGATCTCTTTGAAAGATGGCACACAACATTTGCTGAGTGGAAATTTATTTTTGCACAAAAATAGCCAATTTACAATAAAGGGATCACGCTTGCAGAGATGTGACATTTACAAAAAAGACCAAGTTATACAAATTTGGCGTCAATTTGCCTTCCCCCTTTAAAGCGTTAATTCTGTGCAGGAGTAGCTACTATCGCTCCCGATATAAACGTAATCCCAAGCCTGCAGTGCTTGAGAACGGCTTCAGACCACAAGGTGGTAGTATAACGCATGGATGCGGAGTGAAATCTCTGCTTTTAATATTACTGCTCAGTGCGGGAGACACACAGTGACTGATCTGCAGTAACATGTATGGTTTGTATTAGTGCTCTAGGATATGACTGTCAGAGGGGACACCAAGATACTGTTTATAGTAATCAATTATAGTCAGAAATCAGTAACAGGAATCAATATAAGATCGCACGGGGATAAAAAACATTTTGCAAAAGCTTTCAATTCCCTTACCTTTACACAATGGGGGCAGGACAGCCTTGTAGCCAATATATTTCGTGGATTCATCATCTATGTACATTAGCCACTATACGTTGAAATATTATACACTATCAGACCAAAAATACATTCAAAAGCTAGAATGAATTCCTAATGAATGCATTTATACTACAAAGGCATTCAAAAGAATAATCAGTTTGGATTCTAAAATGAATTCTGAAATGGGATCACAAAGCACACCTAAAGAATCCACTATGAATGCTGAGCTAGGCTTGTTGCTGGAGTTTCTTTATACTTGACACCTGTGGTTGAGAGATTATCCACATTCCAGCTCTAATACGACCGAACCCAGTGGGGAGTCTGCAAATAGAGAGATGACAGAAAGTACACAGGATTATAAGGTAATTCATAGCAGGTCTGAGAGATCAATAGAGAAGCTGGGCTCGGCCGGAGAGAGGGAGACAGAGGGAGCGTTGTGATTTATGATGCCTATCTTGTACAATTCAGGCTGCATATTTATCACCAGAGCGAGCTGAGAAATGAGGACAGGAGTCTGCGCTCGTCCCTATCTCAGAAAATGTCATGGTGGCCATTTGTTAGGTGTCACCCAACTTCAACAGCAACTGACTGATGCCTCACTTCCCGTGTGCAGGGTCACTGTGATTAACACGGGCTCTGAGATTTGCTTTTACTCGCTTAAGGACTGAAGCATATTGGTGTTTAAAAATCCTTCTTGATAATGCATCTGTAAGCTCTGAAAGGGAATTTGCACAATGCAGAATGCCAAGGCTGATCTATATAATGTAGTTCAATTTCCCCATGCTCTGCCTTTACAGTGTCAGGGTAGGGGTGCCACCTGTCCCTGCTTTCCCTGGACCGACCCAGTTTTGAGGAAGGCATCCCTATAACTTGAATGCAGCTTTCTGTGCACATGTTGCATAAAATCACACAACACCTTTCTCCTGCGTGCAAACTCTCCATTATAAAGACTATTGAAAGCAGCTATTCGGAGCATGTCTGGATGCATAGCTACCAGGGAGCAGGAAGAACCAAAGTCTGAAGTCCATAGCAGGTACATGCATTTGATTAACTGTGTTTATTGATTTATGATGATTGTGGGGAGTGCTGCCAGGAATCGAAAGGTCATTGTCATTTTAAAATATATCAAAGAAA
The DNA here is from genome assembly GCF_017654505.1 of Polyodon spathula. Classification (NCBI taxonomy): domain Eukaryota; kingdom Metazoa; phylum Chordata; class Actinopteri; order Acipenseriformes; family Polyodontidae; genus Polyodon; species Polyodon spathula. The sequence continues at coordinate 2,626,457 of NC_054558.1, read as the reverse complement.
CCTAATTGCACAGAAGTGGAGCAGATAGTTTCTTTGATCTTTAGCATTCTGTGGCCTTTTTGAGTTGCAAAGTGACAGTGCTTTAGTTATAGGAATAACTCAGTTCTTACTGGTCTCTATACAGCTGCGCCTGTTGCATTGTCCTTGTCTTTCTGGACTATAAAAAAACTGATATCGTTCATTAATCATTTAAAAAAATATTTCCGCTTGTTTGCAGCTCCAAAGATAGCTCGGCCTTGGAGCGCTCGCTCTGACAGCACTGTGCGCAAGAGGAGGAAAAAAAAAACGTTTGAAGAGAAAGCAAGCTGGTTTAGAAGGCACCTGCTACCGGTGACCTACTTTCACAGCGTGCAGTGCGTCAACACCTGCAGTGCAGGTCAGCTTCAGAGCCGAGAGACTGGCCCGACTGTACCATTCACAAAGCAGGGGAGCGCAGGAGCAGGGAGGGATGAATACTGAATGACAAAGCAGGCAAGTTCAAGCCAGCACACCCGTAAGTGTTGCAGAGTGGAATCGTCCACACGAGACAAAACCAGTCTCTAACCAGCATATTTGATAACGAGGCGGCGCGGTGGTGTTGATAAGAGATTTGATTATTTAATGTTTATTTGTTCTTAAATGGTGCATCAGTCCAGACAGTCTTATAAGTTCTTTTAGTATATTTAAGATGGAAGTTGTTGGCTTATAAGCTTGTCAACATTGTGTGGGATTCATTTAAAACATACTGTCAAAGCACTTACTCCAGTCTTTAATTCCTGGTTTTTGAATGGAGAAAAACACCTTATTGATTTTTTTACAAGACTAGGAAGCAGTGGGTTTAAAGTGACTTTTGGTAATTACACCTGCTCCATGAATTCCTCTTTGCCTCTTTAAATGAATCTCATTGTTCTCCACCACTGAGAAGCTCATGAGGGACAGAGACTGCAGACAAGCAGGCTGTCCGCCTTCGTACTGGTGGCCTCAGTTCCGGTCACGTCTCCATGGTTTCATGGCAAGCAAGCAGTCATTGCTCATTGTTTTTATTCCCATACCCTCTTAAGAGTGAGTTGTGACACGCCCGCCATTGCAGAGCATTGTGCTGACTTACATCTTGGGAGACGGGCGCTCTTACTCGCATCTAGCTGAGTTGCATCCCGGCTCGTGTTGTGCCATCGAGGGCTGTTTGTGGTTGACGTTCCTCAGGTTATGTAAAGGACACTGAAGCGAGGTTGCTAACTGTAGAAGTGACTACGTTACTACACTAATCAATTTTCTATCAAGCACGACACTCAGTATCATTATCAATCCTGTTCTCCATTACAGGCATGCTGTCAGGTCACCCCCCCCACACCTTGAGCGCTATGCGCAGGACTCCTCCTTCTTTCTAGGTCTGGACACCTTTTGTCTGCCTTTCAATGGCTTGGCAATCTGCTGTTAATTTCAATAATAAAACATGTCCGCTGGCACTTCAGAGACACTAGAAGACTCATTGGCTGGTCATTATTTACAGCTTCCCAGCTGATAATGTGATCTGTGCATTATATGTAGAATCACTTACAATAGGACAATGATTTAACATCTCATCTGCAGGATGGAGCACAAGGAGGTGAAGTGGCTTGCTCAGGATCACACACAGTGAGTCAGCGAGTGGCACAGGTTGGATTGAACCGGTGACCTTCTGGTTACAAGCCCTGGACCACACTGTCTCTGTTGCCACTGCCTCTAATAATACGATATGCTTGGTTAATTACAAGCTTAACATTCAAGAGGTGTGTAACATTGTTTTGCAGTCTGTCTGTCTATCTATCTATCTGTCTATCTATCTATCTATCTATCTATCTATCTATCTATCTATCTATCTATCTATCTATCTATCTATCTATCTATCTCGCTCTCTCACTACACACACACACATATATATATATATATATATATATATATATATATATATATATATATATATATATATATATATATATATGCATATGCAAACATCTGAGAGAGAGAGATAGAGAGAGAGAGAGAGAGAGAGAGAGAGAGAGAGAGAGAGAGAGTGAGCACATTATTCTCTGATTGAAAATATCAGTTAACTTTCACGTCTGAGTTTACACAATGCTTGATGCCAGCAAAGTCTACTAATGAATCTGCTTCCCTGTCTGTGATACATGTTACATTGTTGTGCTTGTGAGTTTAACAGCACACGAATTTGATTCCTAATAAAATGTGAAACTGATCTGAGTAATTGAACAGAACCCATCCCGACTCCCCCTCATCTCGTGACGGGCAGATCTACAGCAGCTCAGCGCTCACGCACGGAGTGATTAAAAGCAGTCATTACTATGCAGTGTGCGTTTGCTGTCTGCATTCAGACATGGTCACTGTGCTGAGTAACCACTGTACTCATTAACTCTTTGGGCTCCGTTTTTCAGCATTCATGACTACTGAGGTATGCATGCAAGTGTAGAAATTAAAAATATAATAATAATAATATAATAATAATAATAATAATAATAATAATAATAATAATAAATAATAATAATCAACTAGTAAAATCTAACCTTCTAAAAGTAAATGTTAAAGAAAACTATTGGTTTATGGCATTATACATTTTGACCACTAGATGGGGATGTATGCTGTTGGTTCGGTTCAGTTTCCTGCAGATAGAGTGAGAGGAGAGATTGTAAACAAGGTAGTGTGTTGAGGCTTTCGTACTGACACTAATAATCCACTATAATCTTCCTGGAATATTGCTCTTCTGTTAATCCATCGGCATCATGCTGGCAACACGTACCAATGAGACGAGATAAACAAACACACCTTGTTAACTCATTGGATCACCACGGTACCACATGAGCATGTGATTAGGACCTCAGTGCAGCCTGGAGCACTGCTATTAGAGCTGCTGGGGATTCTTCATGGGAATGCTGCTAATATAATGATATCCCAGTGGATTGTTCAAGGGGCTTTTCTGTGAGGGTTACGAGGTTCAGGGTTATTATTACTGCTGATAGTGTTTATTAATCAAGTGTTTAACAATGCAATACACTACACTACAATACAATACACTACAGTACAAGACAATACAATACAGTACAGTCCAATACAGTGAGAGGGCAAGCCAGAACAAGTGAAGGTGAACAGTTTTGTCAGGCAGAGCTGGGAATGTATACAGTAACGTCCCAGGAGAGGGGCAGTGACGTCAGCCAGCGGGCCTCGACTGCGAGCAGCGAGAAGCCAGGGACCCTTTGAAATATGAGCCTGTCTGTCTGCCTGCCTCATTGAGGAAGAGCAGGAGGAAAGAGGAAAGCTTTGCGAAACAAGGGACCTGTCCTGGACCACAGCACTGTGCCTCATTAACAAGCTGGAGGAGTCTGCAGAGGAGTCTGTGCATTGCTCCCACCTCTTTTCTCTACCTTAACGTCAGACACCTTTGAGATTGATCCAAATGCTTGTCTTGTGTAGATGCCTCCAAGGGGTAACTCTGCATGTCCAGGCGATAGATGTTCTAACAGCCTGGAGGTTACAGGAGTGCAGCACTACCCATTCCTTTTATGTATTTGTTGACTGCCTGTAAATTCAGATCGGATTACACATTAAGCACATTGTAACTACACATCATAACATTACAATCGTGTAAGAATGCATGCATTTACTTAGTAACTAGTATGCAAATGCACAGTAATTAGAGACATTATAAAGCGTTAGTTTAAAGTACTCCTGGTCTACAGCATAGACATCACTCAAAATCCATTAAGATGTTTCTGGTTGTAAAACACAGAGGACAACAAAGAACTGAGCCGGGGACTATCATGTGATCCTCCGTTGCCACGGCAATTTATCCCAGCAGTCGACACCAACAAGGCGAGTCACATGATACTTTACCACATACTCGTGTTATGGATAATGCCGACATTATCCCGATCCTTCTGTATAGAAACACGTGGGCTGTATTCAGAAAGCATTAGTTTACTAGTAAGTGTTTAAGGTAGCTGTAACGGTAAAGGATCACATGGTTTAATTTCTATAAATAGCTGTTATGTACATAATGTGTTAAAATATTATGCCAAAATGATTCCAGATTAGGATTAAATAATGTGATGTTTTATAGCTGCATATTTCTTCAATCATTTCTGCGTCGGTTTTTTTGAGTGCTTTTCGTGCTGCTCTGTCTGTCATATTGTGTGTTGGTTAAATTAGATCGAGCTTTTAAAATAAAAAGTATAAGAACTAAATTCGACATGAAAAGCGAATTGTTTTTGGCGTGGTATTTGCACTGAAGCGGGCCTCTGGAAGCCCAGGTAGACTATCTGGTTAGTGCAGAGCATTGGCGCTGTCCACGCTCCCTGGTGCTGAAACCGGAGTTACCGTCAGCTAAACGCTCATACACCGCGTTGATACACCGGGAAATGACTGGGTTATTGACTCGTTAAACTATACCTGAGGGGGGTCGTTTAACAACACTGTAAACAAATACCGTATTTCTACAGTGCATTTACATTAATAAACCTGTATTTGTAGATTCATTCTAGTGTATATTTCCGTATTATTAAAGGTACATCATTTTAAACACATATTTAACATCGAATAACTTTTACCGTAATTAAAATTATGGTATTTTTTTACGTTGCCAAAAAGGGCTGTTTTAAAAAAAAATATATTCTTCTGTTACTAGTGTCTTATAGTTAGATATAGCACAAACCCCAACCTGAACCTTTTCTGACACAATCGTGTACTTTCATATATCGAGCATAAATATTGACACATCTATGTATAATACGATGTATAATAACATTGCGGTTACTTATGAAATAGCTCCTATATAAATGCACAATCATTGGAGTCTCAATGTAGTGTTAGCGGTCAGTTCCGATAGAACTCAGTTCTACGCTGATTTCAGCTCATGATAATGATCAGAGGGAGGGACGTGGGGAGCATCTGTTGGCGCAATGGGGCTCCGGCGAGGTGCCAGCATACCGGGGTCTCTGCGCCACTTCCGACAGACCTGGCTGTGCACAGCAGTGACGTTGTTTGGTTGACATTGTAAGTATTATAAGAACCCCAGAAATCGCGTGTATGTTATATTAATTCAGTCACAACAATCCAAGAATCCCCGGGCGAAGCAAAAAGAAAAACAAATATATTTTGTTGTAAAAAAAATAAAACAATTTTTTATTGACGTGTTATAATAAATATAGAGACTTGTGCTTTGGACTGATTTATTGGGTTGAGCAATGACTTTCTGGAAGCACAGACAAACAATGCGATCAGATTAAAGATTACAACTCTGTCTTCGCTCAGTCACTCACCCCCCTCCCCAACCTCAATGCTAGTCTGCTTGCATTGAAATAAAGGACCTCTGAAATATTATTGAAAAAAGAGGTGCTATCCATTGACGTTTATCTTCAACTGTGAGTCAGCCTTGCGTCAGCCTCTGTGCCGGGTCGAGTAGAACAATTAGTGTTCTCTTACAGAACTATCTTTGTTCTACCATTGAAAAAAATAATAATGACGTACTGTTCTTAAAACACATATATACCTGTATATAAAACACCCTGATTGTATTTCGATTCATTTCGATCGTAATAATAATAAAGACAATTAACGGAAACGTGTTTTCCATGTTAAAAATAAACAATATAGGTGTTTGAAAAGAGTTGTGCTATTATTAGCTTTTAATAATATGAAGCGCGGCCGGGCAGCAATCTTTTGCGTCAGAGAGTGCTAGCGCCGCACACTGCATGTCAATTCCAGTAGAGGGTACATGTGATCCTTGCATCTTGTGCTCAGTCCTGGAAGCCAGGTTTATGGATGCGCTGCGAGTGGGTTTACTACGTTATTACGGCTTCTTCTGCAGCTCATCTAATTGATTCGCAGAATTATTTCTACAAGGAAGCCGGGCTCTCTTTGTAAGCATCGTGTTAAGGTAAGACAGACGAGAGATCGTCTTTATCTACGTCGCTATTGTTTTAGAATCACGGTTGTGTAAGTGTGTGCCACTGCTCGGCTTTGGAGAGAATCGTAGTATAAACAGAGATCATGCTTTAGCTAGGAAAGATCGGGTTGCAATAAATAAACGCTCTCGGTCTGATTTTAAAGTCCAGTACCGTTGCTAGGAAACACAGTTCACCCTCACCTTGAGCACATAAGATGCGTCGGATTTCCAAAAGGACGTACAGAGTATTGCCTAGTGCGTTAGAGAACCTTCCTCTTGGATGCACTGCAGCAGCGTGGTTTATCCAATTGTCAACTGATTACAACGATTGGTTTTATTTTACGAGAGATTAAGTGCAGCTGGAATGGCGCGATGCCTGTGGGGACAGATAAATTAAGCCATCGGCGTGATCGTTCTGTTAACTGTTGATAGGTTGATGTGGCGATCAGATTGCATTTGAATTAACGGTGCAGCAAGATTATTATTATTATTATTATTATTATTATTATTATTATTATTATTATTATTATAACAGAATCCTCACTGTCTACTTTGTTTATGTTGTTGAGTCGCGTCCCCTTTGACCTTGAAGCCTGTGTGGGATTCAAGGCTGAAGCACTACGATTCACTTACGGTTTTCATTGTTAAGATTGCAGTGTAGGTGGGGATTATTGGTGTTTAAAACTGTTTTGATTGGTTGATAATGAACCGTGCCTCTGCCCTGTGCACTCCTACTCCAACGATCGCTGTGTTGTGTTGTGCTATAGTTTCAAAGAAGGCTGGTGTGCCGTTGCTGGCAATGCGATCACCACGTTTCATTCACATGCATTCATGGCGATTTGCTTTGCATTGCAGCTTGTATTTTACTGCAGTCTTGTGGATTCGTTAAAAAGGCGAGTCCCTGGCACGTTTAACACTGAATCCCAGTCAACACCTTTGTTGTGTAAAGAAACAGTCGCTACCTCGCCGGCGCGTTTAATTTGGTTAACGGCTTAGCAAACGGCTATTGCATTACAATTGCAAGTCAATTAAGAGACACCAGTGCTCTGTAACGGAATTAATTTACCTACAGATAGGCCCTGATATCACACGCTTGCTAAATCGCTCCTGCACTGAAGACCCCGAGCTACGAATTTGAGCATTCAAGAAGATTCTCCTGCTAAAATTAGATTTCCCACATCAATATGTTATGCTATAGCTGGCCTTTCAAGACGTGAAGAGATAACCGATCGTTTTTTAAAGGTAGTTTTATTTTTGTCTAAATTTAGCACCTCATTACCGGGCCTAACCCAGTGTGTCCCTTCCAGCCCCTTGTCCCATCCCTGGTCCTAATTCATGAATTGAGTAGACCATTAGAGCATTGATCCAGCCTGGTCTTCATTCTGTAATTAATCTTGGGGTAATTGAGTAATTAAAGCGCTGCTTGGACTGGGTTTGGTTTTGAAGCCCCCGACTTCCACACGGCCCACAACTGACACGCGATGAACACCTTGAACATGCGCGAGCCATTCACACGTCATTCACAGCACGTTTTCAACACGGGACAAAACCTCATTATTTAGGTACTGTCCGTAGAACAAGAGCCCCATTCCTTGATTTACATTGGAAACAAGTGAAAGGTGCGCCCCTTGAGCCTGATAACAGCAACACATCCCTTGCCGTTTAATGCTATCTCACGTTATGGCCTTAATAACAGTTAAGTTAAAGATGCAAGTACAAAAACGACTATATAAAACTCATGTATTTGTCATGTTTAATTTGATATTGTTTGTCAGATAACACCTTTGCAGTGTCGATACAGCTATTGGTTCACTGCATGCATATAGACAACCATGCATTATGAAATTACAAGATGCTGTACACCTTTTTAAATTAGATTTCTTACAAACACGGGCTGTTTAACAGCGAACAGCCTATATTTAGGCTTGTTAATACAGAGACACTTCTCACCAGAACAGATGGTGAGGATGATATTGCGAGTTCTGTACACTGAACCCTGAATTAAATCAAAGCTGTACTTTATAATGGCTATGGTATCACCATCATTTTATTTGAATCCAGGCCTGGCTGAAGAACCATATTCCCATTCCTGGTACAAGAATTCAAGAGCACCTGACTCGTTTGTTAGCATGTCTTACTAGTGTTAGGCTGAAGGTCAGAAAATATATAAACTGGACAGATGTAGAAAGACATTACCACATTGCTTACTAGGGCTGAGTATTGCTCTTATTCAGGGGTGTCCAATCCCAGTCCAGGAGGGACAGAATTCCACTCCAGGTTTTACGGGTACAGTGAACAACTTCAGGGTCTGGATGGAGGTTTAATTGGTTCAATTAAATATAGAACCCGGTTGGAGCGAAGACCAGGAATGGAAGAACCAACATTGGCCACCCCTGCTCTAATTCAATTGAAAGGGTTTTGAATGTGCAAAGGGTTCAGGCTACCCCTTTTCCCTCATTCACAGCAATAGCAGTGACCTTCTTTGAGTCCTTTATTTTCATCTGGTTGTTATGCAAAAGGAAAATGGCTGGTTGAAAGCCGAGGCAATGCTTTGATGTCATGTTTGTAAGTCAGTTTCTTTTCTTATCCCAGTATCTTTTTTTTAACAATACAAAGCACATTTCCCACCTTATTAGGAGAGACGTCCTAGAGCAGTTAACAGTTTAGATAGCTGGAATACTGCTAATGAAATCCAGCACAAGTGTTTTATGGGTTTTCAAGGAAGGGCAGACATCCCAGAGGACAAATACTGAGCAGAATAAACCTATTTTCAATGTAACTCATATATAAATAAATGGAGTCCTCCCTTGTAAAATGATATGGATATGCATACTCTGTGACGGCCGTGTCTCCTGCTTTGTATACCGCTGTGTGTTTTGACGCATGGCTTTCCTCAGGCTGTGTTTATCTCTCTCAGTCGATACATGGAAAGGAATCACAAGTCTAGGAATGGTGACAACTGGACAGGAGGAATACGATTTTTTTTCTTTGCCTTTGCAAGTAGATTCAGCTTTTTTTCCTCAGGTGTGAGCTGCGTATTATTGTCATTTACGTATATTATTATTCTTAATTCTATGGGCTACAAGAAGTTGCCCAGACAAGATTTCCAAACAAAGCATACGCTTTATGATATATAGCATTGCACTGTACAATTATACATGCGCTCACTAAGGGGGGTAATAGCACGTGCAGAATGCCATTTAAACCCCCAGAAACTATGCAACGCTTCCAAGGACTTTCATGCAGGATATTTGGGGGGATTTTGTAATTGATTAGATGTAAACAGCGGCAACTATTGGGAGACAGAAGTCACCTCACATCCCAGCAGTGGATTAGCTGGGAACACACTGGTGTAGAAAGAGAGGGCATCGCTGTGCAGATTAAGCACGGAGCTGAGGGTTTTCAAATGCTGTGTTGCCTAGCAACCTGACAGATAATGCCACCAATGCGTCTCCTAAAAGATATTCTCCTTTTTTTTGGATCAGGGTCTAGTATGTATAATATTAAGGTAGAACAAGAAGGACACCTTAAGACAAGTAAGATGGTGTGTATTTCTTAAGACAATCACTAGAGCCTCTGTTATGTTAATAAGTTTGGAGGATCTGACCCATCGTTCTGTGCATCTCTTGGTTTTTATGTATTGCAAGTTCTAGTGCAGGGATGGAACTAAGACTCCCATTTCATCACTGGCTGATCCATTTCAGCTTTTCCTGTGTTTAATAAGACACACCTGAGCTTGTTACCTATTCACAATGGCTAATGAAGCTACTAGTTAAACCTGGAATGGGTGAGGCTGCTGTGCATTGGGGGGTGACGGGGGTGGGGGGTGTAAAGCAGGTTGCTCTCAGGGCAGGAGTGTGTCGAGGGGGTCCTGGAGTGACAGTGAAAAAGGAAGAGAGATCTCACACTCTCCCTCCTGTCCTTTATCTGCCCTTCTCTTCTCTGCTCTGCGCAACCACTGACATCCTACACTGTAATGAATATTCACATGGAGCATCAGCTCCTCACAGGCACCATCTGGGACTAGCTTTGATGAAATAAGCTGGTGATTAATTTCAGTGAATCATCACACTCTGGTTGGCAGCTCAGTAAACGCCCTGAACCTATACTTAGAGGAGGCACCATCGAAGTTCACAAAGTAATGGATTATCTAATTACAGCCATCTTCATGATCATGAGTGAAAGAGCTATTCATGTAGTACTCTAGCAGATGCATAGAAACTAGAGACACTCAATGTAAAGTGTTTCCCATTGCTGTTACATTGCTGCCTTTGCTAGCTGTTGAGAAGTCTTTATCACGTGCTACGTCTAGAACTCCCCCTGTTTCCTCTCTCTCCTCCTGGGAGCTTGCTTTCCCTGTCATACACAAATACAGAAATCTCAATTAAGAGATTCCCCAGTTGAAAAGTATAATTAGATATGTTGGTACTGGTTGGATCCTGCAGCCTGCAAGCCCTGGGGGTGACAACACTCACTCCAAGAACTAAAACAAATGAAGAAAAATATCAATTCGAATGTAAAAGCAGGAAAGAGTTTAGTTGTGATCTTTTGGTTCTCATGATTGTCCTCCAAATATTGTTTGTTTGTAGCACTAGTAGTACTGCCACTGCTCCTACTAATACTGTAAAGTCTGCTGCACAGTAAACACCTAGAGATTAATGAGCACAGTATCATCAAAGTTCATTTTTATCTTCCTCCTGCAGACGAAAGCCAACAATAAGAACAAAAATAATCCCAGAAAACTCCCTGGAGCTGCCTGTCCTGTTTCAAACCAGCCAGCAAGCCGCCACATCATCCCCGCGTCCCTTGTTGCTGTAGGTTTAGGATCTGGTCGACTGTCCCAAATGCCTAAGAACAGCAAAGTGACGCAGCGCGAGCACAGCAATGAGCACGTCACTGAGTCCGTGGCTGACCTCCTGGCCCTTGAGGAGCCCCTGGATTACAAGAGCAGCGTGCTGAACGTGGGGGGCGTGCCGCCATCTCCACGCAAGAACAAGGCCGTGGAGGAGCCCCAGGACCCGGGGGAGGAGCGGCCAGCCTGGAACAGCAAGCTCCAGTACATCCTGGCCCAGGTGGGCTTCTCTGTGGGGCTCGGCAACGTGTGGCGATTCCCCTACCTGTGTCAGAAGAACGGAGGAGGTGAGAGAGCAGCTGTCTGTACTGGGGGTCATTTATGTTGTGATTCTGAGATCATTTATCTGGTGATCTCAAGCGCTCATTAAGAACGTGGAAGCACATGTCTTATAAGTGTCAGGGATGTGCTTCTCTTGTTTTGAAATCAACACATTAATGAATGGATTTATCCAATACCTGCTGGTAAATATTTCTTAAAGACAATTCCGTCCCAGTCCCAGTCTTAATAAATCTGTTATGTCGAGCTCACAAGATAAATCTCAGGATCTCCAGACAACATTGTAACCCCTTTAAATTAGATCTTGTGACCCTGAATGAGTCATCATACACTTCCTTACAATACATCTAGAACATTGACTTGCTGGAGCAAGTCAGTATCAGAGCCTGCTATATTTTATAATGCAATACTGCATCCCCAGAGCCAGATAATGTCAGTCTGCTGTCAGTTATCTTGGAGACTGTCCCTGCAGTAATGTTAGATTTTAAAAGTATTGTGGTGGTTGAAGAAAACAGCCCCTGTGTTTCTTGTTTTATAAACACTGCAGCAATTACCTTGCGAATGCCATGGTATACAGCAGCCTTCTACCACTAGCGAGGAGATTGTTATCTCTTTCAGTGATCTCTGCACGACTGCCAGCTCTGACCTGCAAGTAAGTAATGGCCAGTGCTGGGATTTCGATGCACTCCGCTCAACTGCTAATTTGCCCCCTTGTCACACAATTAGGAGCAGATTAATGGAAAGTCTAGTTCAAGCGGTTTGCCTGCCCTGAGCATCTCCACTCATCCGTGGGACACAGGCCACGTCCACGCTGGGGAATAGGGAAATAAAATACACACAAGCGCCCCCAAAGCAGGCAGCTCTTAATGGCTCCCTCTGATTGATTGTAATGGAATCTGGGAATGATTGTTAACAGATTGGAAGACAAGTTGGCTGGAGAGCCTGTTCTTTCTTTCTTTCTTTCTTTCTTTCTTTCTTTCTTTCTTTCTTTCTTTCTTTCTACACACATCTTCCTCTTGTAATCTGTATTTTTTTATAGATACCCTTTGAAATACAAGTACAGAGACTGCATGGAATTGCTCTGTATTTATGATTTAACAAAGGCACTGTTCAGATTATATCATGCTGCTGTGTGAATTGTACAGTTTCTCCGTAGCTCAAAGTGTATCTGGAAATCCTTTACTGCATGCATAGCAGATATCTGCTGTAATGATTGCCTTCAATACAAGAGACAGACACTGAGCTCGCTGCACATGTATCCGAAAGACCCATCAATTGCAGCCACTTCCCAAAACAGCTTGGCCGGGGGGGAAATGCTGACAGGGGGTTTAATTAAAAACTGAAATGGATTACAGAGCTAAACCCCGCCGTTCTACAGCATTCCTCACCACCTCCACTGGCCGTGCACAAAGTGAGAGACAGTGGCAGCTAAGCTACAACGTAGGAACCATTGATAGCCAGCTCAGCACACCGCGCTGCTCTATGCTGTGGGTGGCTACGGGTTTGATATCTTTGATATCTTTTGTATACAGGAGTGTAGCTCATCGGTGCCCCGAGTCAGTGCTTTACTGTGTCTGGCTGTGCTGTGATTCATATATTAAATTGGATGGCATGTTTAAAGAAAAAAAAAGAATTTAATGTTTTTTTAATAGATTCCCAACAGCTTATGGCTCAATCTCTTCAGCCCGTGAAGAGCATTATTCAAGGACTGGAAGTGACGCCTGTAGCTGCAGGCAAAGCCTTGATTCCAGAAGTCACGCGGCCCTCAAGACAGACTCCTTCCTCGCTGCTGTTTATCGATGCATTCTGCCAATGCTTTTAAAATGAACCGTTGGGAATGTGTTTTTAATGAAGGAGTATGAGAGTAGCTCAAAGGGGGTGGAGGTCTGAGAATAGAAAAGTGCTTTGCAGTTGATTTGATCAATCTATCCCCTGCATGAATAAGGGCTTTATTACATGGCATTTACAGTACTAGGGAATCACTCCTCTGTGTATAGAGGTTTATCCAGGCAGGTAACAGGCTTCTCATATCAACCCAATTCTCTGTACATTTAATAAGAATTTTTTTTGTCATGTGATGAGTTGGCCCTTCGTCTCCCCGCCTCCTGTTCTTGAGGGACGGGGTGTTGACGATGAATTTGGTAGCTTGTGAAGGTCTCCTGCCTGCACAGTAAGAGAGAGAGTGAGGAGTAATCTGGAACCCGCTTCACCTCCCTGTGGATCTCCCCGCTCGTTGCAGGCGCCTATCTGATCCCGTATTTCATCCTGCTCATCATCATCGGGATCCCGCTCTTCTTCCTGGAGCTGGCGGTGGGGCAGAGGATCCGGCGGGGCAGCATCGGGGTGTGGAACTATGTGTGCCCACGGCTTGGGGGCATCGGCTTCTCCAGCTGCATGGTGAGAGGGTGGCTGGATTCTTCTTCTCCATCTCCTTTTGCTGCTTTACCTCCTCTTTCCATCTCCTTCTTCTGCTTTACCTCCTCTTCTCCTTCTTCCCCTCATTTTTCTTCCCCTCATTCTTCTTCTTCTCCTTCTTCCCCTCATTCTTCTTATTCTTCTCCTTCTTCCCCTCATTCTTCTTCTTCTCCTTCTTCCCCTCATTCTTCTTCTTCTTCTTCTTCTTCTTCTTCTTCTTCTTCTTCTTCTTCTTCTTCTTCTTCTTCTTCTTCACCATATTCTTCTCCTCTTCCTCGCTGCTGTTTATCAATGCATTCTCCCAATGCTTTTAAAATAAACAGTTGGGAATGTGTTTATAATTAAGGAATATGAAAGGAAGTGCTTCAGCGATGTGTCAGAGCCAGTGTCAGCAGTCAAGCTACTGTTTCTAACTCTCTCTCTCTCGCTCTCTCTCTCTGCAATCCACTTCTAAAAATGGAAGTGCCATTTCCTGCACTGCTCTCTCTGGCTTTTCCACAGCTTAATGAAAATCGTGTTAACACAGGTCCAAATTGAAACCCTTTATATAGATCCACCTGTCTGTAAATGAAATGGTGCTCAGTGTACTTAAATACATATAGAACAGTAACCTCTTGTAAACCTGCCCTATCAAAGACCGTTACATCTTCACTGGTCCCCTTCTATTTCTGGTCTGTTCCTGGTACACGTCTACTTCCTGGGTCAGATCCACAGGAAGTGATGTGGTACCAGGAAGAAGGAAGTATACAGCTATGGTCAAAAGTTTTGCATCACCTAGAATTTTAGATTGAGACATAATATATATGTGAACATAATCTATAAGAAACATCTTAGACTGCTGTAGGGATGTGGCAGTCTGGCTATAAGAGACCCATATAGGTGGGTCACACTGCCCTGGCGGAATTGTTTTTGTGTTCTCTGTGTACTGGCTGAGGAAGCAGTGTTATTTTATATATATATATACCCATGGTGCTCTTCAGTCTGGTGGGCAGTAAATAGATGCCACACAGGGGAGCTGAGCAGCTATAAATACATTTTAAAAAGCCCAGCTTCGAAATCCTGAAAAGGACATATTTAAATTATTAACCGCACCCTTCACTGGTGCACAGCATCGAATACGGAATATTCAGGCCAACTGGAACATCTTCATGCATTTAAATGCCTTTGCTTTATATCCAGCCAGTAGAGCACAACATTCAAATATTATTATTTGCTTATTTAGCAGACGCCTTTATCCAAGGCGACTTACAGAGACCAGGGTGTGTGAACTATGCATCAGCTGCAGAGTCACTTACAACAGCATCTGACCCGAAGGAGAACAAGGAGGTTCAGTGACTGACACACAGTGAGTCAGTGGCTGAACCGGGATTTGAACCGGGGACCTTTCTGTAACCACCAGACCACACGTGGGGTAGCCCAGTTAAAATGATTGAGTCAGGCTGGGAGCTCTATAATCTGTGTGAGTAATCAGCCTGCCTCCCTCAACACCGTCTTGGAGTCAAACTGTAGGGACATTAAGAAAGCAGGCTGAAATGTGACGTGTGTGTGTGTGTGTGTGTGTGTGTGTGTGTGTGTGTGTGGGGGGGGGGGGGGGGGGGGGGTGGGGGAGTGTGTGTGGGAGTGTCTGTGTGTGTGTGTAGGCAGCTTGTCAGCCCTGTCCTGGATCTGGTGCAGCTGCACTTCAGTCTAATCCCTCGTCTCCTCCTTGCTCCCCCTGCAGGTGTGCTTCTTTGTGGGTTTGTATTACAACGTGATCATTGGCTGGAGCATCTTCTATTTCTTCAAGTCGTTCCAGTACCCCCTGCCCTGGAGCGAGTGCCCCTTGGTTAAGAATGGATCAGTGAGCAGTAAGTGTGAGAAAGCAGCGGTGCCCTGTATAGGCAATGAGAAAAGGTTTACTGCTTGCTCTGAATGACAGCTGTTCTCTTGTGCGAGAAGCTGCTTCTCCCTGCAGCACCTGACAAACCCAATTCATCACCGGCCCAGTGCTCCCTGGAATAAGCCACACCGCAGGGACTCTATCTTGCAGCCACGGCATGCAGGATGCATTCGCCCGAGAGCTGCTGTGTGTTGACAGTCATTCCCCTGAGGCGTGTGATCGTGTCGGCTCTCGGAACTGAAGCCAGGTTGTTCTGGTCAGCACATGGATGGGTGACCTTCGGGGGAAAGCAAGTGTCACCATGTATGAAAGGGTGCTGGTGGCTTATCAGGGTGGCTCAGCGTAGTGCTGCTATAGAAATGCATTGTCCCTTATTTATCTTGGTCTTTTTGCAAAAATAGATTCGCTATTACCATTTAAACATGCGGCACACACATAATCAGAATTATAAGTAATCCATCAGATTGTTTCTGTTAGTTTTGAAGGGCGCTAACACAACCTAACAAACAATACAATAGGAAAACCGGGATGATTGAATCATTTTGCTTCTGACAAATTCCTTTCTCCGGGACGTCTGGTAACCCTAGCTGTTGCCCCAAATCCCCCCCCCCCTCAAGTGTCCATTCTTCCCACTGTCGTCCTCAGTTGTGGAGCCGGAGTGCGACAAGAGCTCGGCCACCACCTACTTCTGGTACCGCGAGGCGCTGGACATCTCCAACTCCATCTCGGAGAGTGGCGGCCTCAACTGGAGGATGACACTGTGCCTGCTGGCAGCCTGGTTGGTCGTGGGCATGGCTATGATCAAGGGGATCCAGTCCTCGGGGAAGGTGAGCTGGGGGAGCTGCCTGGGATCACTTTGCTTCCAATGCTTGATGTTTTCCCCCCAAAGAAAATAGTTTCACCTAGCATGCTGTCATTCCACACGGTGTGATTTTAACATCAATAAATGGGAACTGCATGCAGGAGGCCTGCATAGCGAATGCAAGTGTTAGAGTTTGTGCAATTATTGGATTGGCTTTAGTCAGGGTTATCTAATCCTTCTGTCTCCCCTCTGCAGGTTATGTATTTCAGCTCTCTGTTCCCTTACGTGGTCCTCCTCTGCTTCCTGATTCGAGGGCTGTTGCTGAGGGGGGCGGTGGACGGCATTGCCCACATGTTCACACCCAGGGTGAGTACACGGATAATCCTTTTCCCACACGACAAGCTCTCCGATTGAAAGTCTCGACCGCACAGACAGTGCGTGGTCGGGCAGTGCTCACAACTGTTGCAAAATCAGACTCGGGTGAAATCAATTGAGATGAATGCCGCTGTGTGACCGCGGCCGGGCTGGGTATCGTTTCAGCTGGAGAAGATGCTGGAGCCGCAGGTGTGGAGGGAGGCAGCCACGCAGGTGTTCTTCGCCCTGGGGCTGGGCTTCGGGGGCGTGATCGCCTTCTCCAGCTACAACAAGCAAGACAACAACTGCCACTTCGATGCAGCCCTCGTCTCCATCATAAACTTCGTCACCTCCGTGCTGGCCACGCTCGTGGTCTTCGCCGTGCTCGGCTTCAAGGCTAACCTCATGAACGAGAAGTGTGTCGTGGAGTGAGTACCGCCGTCCGGGCACCAGGGGGAGCCCTCTCCTCATGCTGGAGATCACACAAGGGCAGAACTGGTCAAGGGAGTTAATCAGAGAGAAAAATAATGTCATACATAAGGATTTAATGAATGTGCAATTAACAGTTTGCTGAAGTTAGTTATGCATAAGAAAAAGGCATATATATATATATATATATATATATATATATATATATATATATATATATATATATATATATAATAGATTTCCATGTCATGATATTTCAATATAACTGACTCTGTAACCATAAATCAGGCTGTAGCTTTACACTGTAACCAGTCCTGGGGTTTTCTCTCTGTTTTATCCAACTCGTTTACACAATAAACACAGATGAAAATGATCTGGAAGAACAGAATTAAAACCACTTGGTATATAACTCCAGTCTTCCCTGGCTCTCTGTAGGAATGCTGAGAAGATCATGGGCTACCTGAACTCCAATGTTCTGAGCCACGACCTCATCCCCCCGCACGTGAACTTCTCTCACCTGACGGCGCAGGATTACACCGAGATGTATGGCGTGATCAGGACGGTGCGTGAGGGCAGCTTCTCTGAGCTGGGGCTGGAGCCCTGCCAACTGGAGGACGAGCTCAACAAGGTCTGCTGGTCTGGCTTCAATAACACCATGGGTGAAGCTGCAATGCAATGGGTCTTATTTCTGTTCTGTAATGATCTAAATAGTGGTGGATCTTAATAATCTGTCTCCCTGTGTCTCTCTCCCTGTTGCTCTCTCTCTCTCTCTCTCTCTCTCTCTCTCTCTCTTTCTCTCGCGCTCTCTCTCACACAGGCTGTCCAGGGGACAGGGCTGGCGTTCATTGCCTTCACAGAAGCCATGACACACTTCCCTGGCTCCCCCTTCTGGTCGGTGATGTTCTTCCTGATGCTCATTAACCTGGGGCTGGGCAGCATGATCGGCACCATGGAGGGCATCATCACACCCATCGTGGACACCTTCAAAGTGCGCAAGGAAATCTTCACGGGTATGACACAGCAGAACACCATCCCAGCTGTAGAGCCTTCGCCTTGTTGTTTGGAACCTGCGTTGACCTTGTTGATCAGTAACTCCCCTCTCTGTCTCCCTGCTCCTCCCACAGTGTGCTGCTGCACCATGGCCTTCCTCATCGGCCTGCTCTTTGTCCAGCGCTCAGGGAACTACTTTGTCACCATGTTCGATGACTACTCTGCAACGCTGCCCCTCACCATCGTCGTCATCCTGGAGAACATCTCCGTCGCCTGGTTCTACGGGACAGAGAAGTACGAGGGTGACATCCGAGCACAGGGCAAACACAGTACCCCTCGACACACACCCCCCGGGCTATTCACAAAGCCTTCAATTCACTAACTCCAGGGGAACACTAGCTGACAGGCCAGTCTTTAACAAGCTCCTAGCTTAACAAACACTAGAGCCAGACTAGATCCAGACTACTTATACAGGTCAGATTACTACTGAAATACCAGATTTCACCAGCAGGTGTCACACGCTGACGATCAGGTCGCTATAGAAGGCCATCTTCTAAAACTAAATACTACACGTTATTTCACACTGTTTGTGGATAACGCGATATGTTTAATATACTGCAGCTTAATGTTTTGTCCTACGGATCATTGTCTTATCCTAACCTAGAAGAAATATCTCATGCAGCCTATAAGGTGGTTGATAAATTCGACTGCACAGTGTAATTGATAGTCAGCCCAGTGCAATCCTGCCGTGTTGAAAGTGAAGGCATATAAATGTGACCGCAGTAGAGGCTGGCCCTGCAGTCGAGTGAGAGCGTGCTGTTTGCATCAAGCTCTTGTCTTGCCTTAATGTGCAGGTTCATGCAGGACTTAACGGAAATGCTGGGGTTTCGGCCGTCCTGCTTCTATTTCTACATGTGGAAGTACGTCTCTCCCCTGTGCCTGGTGGTGCTCATGTTCACCAGCATCATTCAGATGGGCCTCAGCCCTCCTGGGTACAGCGCCTGGAACGAGGAGACGGTGAGCCAGTTTCAAAGCATGCATTAATATGGCAGCCAGTCAGAGCAACAGGGCGGAGCTAGGGTCTGAACCACCGCGCAGAAGTCCCGGGCTCGTCTGGCCTTGTAGTTTTAGAGCTTTTAACCTCTTTCCCTCCCGTCTCTCCCCCCGCAGGCTAGCGAGCGGTTCCTGAGCTACCCCTCCTGGGCGCTGGGGATGTGCTTCACCCTGATCACCCTGGCCATGCTGCCCGTGCCCGTGGTCTTCATCGCCCGCCAGTTCCACCTGCTCTCCGACGGCTCCAACACCCTCTCCGTCTCCTACAAGAAGGGACGCATGATGATGAAGGACATATCCAACCTGGAGGACAACGACGAGACCCGCTTCATCCTCAGCAAGGTGCCCAGCGAAGCCCCTTCCCCTATGCCGAACCACCGCTCCTACCTGGGGCCCGAGGGCCCCTCGTCCCTGGAGACGACCAACACCAGCCCCAACAGCCGCTACGGGACAGGCTACCTGATGCCCACCACGCCAGAGTCCGAGCTATGATCGTTAGGTTAGCAGGTGGCATTTCCCTTACCAACAAAACCAGCTGCAGTATTCTGGACACAGTAACTCGTCAAAGCTGCTCTACAGCCCTTGATTCTGAAAGACTCCTACCAGAGCATCTTTTTAATGATCTGTCTTAGTTCTCTTATTCAAGCTCCTGATTGGTTGATTCCCGTGAATAAGGGGGTCGTTAAACACTGGAGCCCTCACTGGGACTAATCTAGAATGAATGAGACACTGCTTCGATCATTAAAATAGACCTCTTGCTCTTTTAGAAAAGGGTATGGTTATTGCAAGTGTATTTGGACAGGTGGATTCAGATGTTTTCAGATGTTAGTGTTAATGTGCCTGTATCGTATGTTACTAGTTTTGTAACCTTACCAGTTTATGTTTTGTTCCCACAGTACGGTGCACGTGGTTTTTTCTCAAGGTAATCTTGATTAGTCTTTAACACAGGTTTTGTCTGGTACGTTCTTCTTTGGGATTGCTGTGGGAATCTCTTTTGCAGTATTACTGTGTCAGAGTGCTGCCGTACAGAGTTACTGTCTCCAGAATACTGCGCTGTACCACAGTTCACGGGAGACATGCTGTGGTGTTTTTGTAAGGGTTGGTTTGGTGGGAGAGGGAGGGACAGGAGCCCTTCTCCCCAACTTCCATGCCCCGTTGTAATATAATAAATACGTAGCTGCTAGATAGTAGGCGATCAACCATTAATGATACCCCCGTCCATCCGTCCTCTGAAGGGTTAACTCTGTTTGGTGTCTGTCTCGGGATATGTTAGTTACTTAGCTAATATGCTAACCACTCTCACAGGATCCACTGCCACGTGCTGTGCTTTAAGAGTGGAGCAATCCTCACCTTGTTCCTTCTGCAGCTTTCACATTGCAGCCCCTTCATAGCTAGCTAAGCAGTTCATAGCAATGCACAATTTCACCTTAGAGTCAGTTAACTCAGTCCAGAGATGCCTAAAGGATGGGCAGCCCAATTTCAGACCAAAACCTTTAGGCAGGATTGCAATCAGGATGCATGAAGCTCCTGTCAGTGTGCAACATCCTGCAGAATTTAACATTGGTCACCTTGCAGTGTCCCAGTACTTCCAGTGTATGCAGAGTAAAAGCACTTATTTCACAGAGCGATTCGGAGTATCACTCCCATAGCAACAGCTGCAGTGTTCATGTCTTTGATTTGAGGATTGATAATAACAATGCAAATAACAGCAAATCTAAAACATGTGCATTGTCTAGCTTTGGAACCATTAAGAAGGGTTTTGCATTTTTATCACAGCAAGCCCTTTATCGCGATGCACAAGCAATCAAGTTAAAAGCGTGAGCAGAATTCGATGTGTGTGTGTGTGTTTTATTAGGCAAGCTCTCCTACTGCATGGCACCTGTTAAACGCTCCTGTAGCTGTACATTGTGCGGGACTTGTGTAATAAAACATACAGATCACCTGTATACAGTACCGGAGGAAGGGACTGCCACCAATCCAAGATCTCTCCTGTCCTTTTTTATTAAAAGACTGTTGAATTACAGATAATCAGGTGCCCTATATTGAGAGCTAGGTAGTGCAGCACACTCTGTAACGCTTGATGCACAAAGTAAAGCCCTGAACCAGGTGTGGATTTAGCACAGTGCACACCTACAAAACCATTCCATTCGGGAAGCTGGATAGGATCTCGCAGGGCAGCCTCCAGTAACCTGCTTCAGAGGCTGGGCAGGCAGCACATGTGAACTAACCCTCTGGATTAAAGCCAGGGTTAGGACTGCCCTCCTTGTTTAGGTATTGCATTGAATTGGAGCGATCGGGCCCCTGCTTACTCTGCTCTGAACTGATCGCACTTCTCATCTTACCTGAGTGTGCCGGTTAACTGATAGGGTTTGATCTACACTACAGGGGAGCACAGCTTATTAAACACATAGCTGCTTACTCAAACTCCTATAGGCGTGTAGCACAATGTTAGCAAAACCGCCTCCTTCTGAAATTGCACTTCATTTTTTTTAAATGGAAGCCTTTATAATTTAAACCGAAATTATACATTTACATATTGCCCATAACATATTCCTGAGACACCTGCAGTGTATTGAATAGGTTAGGGTTTATCCTTGCAATTACAAGATCTTGCCACCGGGGGGCACTGTGTGTCATTCAAAATACCTATAGAAGCAAACAAATAGTAGAGTGAAACGCCAAATCTCTTGCACAGTCCAAGCCTCTGGGGGCTTTGTTAATGCAATGCAGAGCACATGTTGTGAAGCGCAGTTAAGTGACAATATGTACCTTATTATTTTACTTCACTGGAGCCCAGTGCATTTAATATGATATAGCAGCTTGAAATTATCGTTCCATTTATTAATGGTTAAGTCTGATTAACCAGTTGGTGCACTTTATCAAAGACGGGGGCACTGGAGTTACTATAGAATGAAAATAAATCTAATCCAACTACAGGTACAGAATTTAAAATATTCAGAAAATGTAACTCTCTTAAATATATTAGAGACAATATTCTGCCACCATGGGGCAACTAACATACACATGCTCTTACTGCACAACAGCAATCGCCATGATATCCTGATTGCACACTGATATGTTGTTTTATTAATTTGTAAGATGCTGGCACACAATTGTAATAATACACACTTAGACAAAAGCATTAGCTGAAATATTTCTCGTCTCGGTGCTGTTTGTAACCCTCATGTACCCAAAGCCAGCCCTTTCCCTAGTTGCTAGCAAACCGACAGCACAGATTTATAAGAAAAGCACAAGAATAGCACATCCCTGGAGACCGCACAATCTAGCACAATCGCTACCAGGAGAGGAGAGGAATCCCAAATAACAGGGGAGCCCTGGAGTCAGAAATCCAGCCTGCCAGCTGGGGAAAGGGAGCACCACCCTGGAAGAAATTCCAGACAAGTCGTGGCGTCAGGATTACAGAAACTGGTGGCTTTGACTCAGAGCACAAAGAGATGTAGACGGCAATACCTAACAGAACAATGCCTGATAGACCAAACAGAGATCAGGAATCCATCCGTACTTAACTGAACACAGTAAACTCATCAACAGCCTGCAGTGCACTGCTGAGGACCGCTGTATTCTAGTAATTACAGCTGACAAGAGTACAGCGGTCCTCTGCACAGTGCAATGCTGAAACTGAACGCTGTCTGTCATCCTGGAAGAAATTTAGCAGTTGTAAAATGATGAGATTTTGTATTAGTATAGCAGCTTACTGTTAAAAGACCCGTGCTTTTGCAAAGAAATGAACAGGTACAATGAGGCTAATTCCCATGTGTTTTTCTCCCGTTTGCAGTTGCTGTTCCCGTACTTATTCTATGCATTTGCCATGCATCCTATGGCTTAACAGGAGCTTGCCATAGCTAGTACAGCACTTATGTATTACTAGCTTTTCTCAAGGGTCTTTGTAATCTCTAAGATCACACGCCTTTGACTCAGAAGTACCCACAGTAAACACTCACACACACACACGCACGCACGCACACACACACACACAATGCCTTTAAATGAGACTAATACAATGAACTCCAGTGCCCTTTCCTCTCCTCTTTATCGTGATGCTAGATGCAATGGTAATAGTGAATCAATGAATAGTGTGTATTGTATTTCTGTCATTGTATATTTAAACTGTATATGTCTGTGTACAGTCTGTTAAATTGATGATGAAGACGATCTGTAAAGTGACAAGGTGAATATTTTCGTCCTCTGTGCTTGTACATATATATATGTATATCGTTGTATATTTGGAGATATTTATAGTTTTGTTATTTTTTTGGTGCCCTTCCTTTGTACCCCGAAGCGGGAGAGCAGCTGATGCATCGAGACTCATTCCCATCAGAGGGGAGGAGCAAGGGGCGGGGTGTGGGGCGTGGTTTCCACTGAGGGACTGCTGTGATTGGGTACATTCTCTCAGCTTTTAGACTCTTTTTAAACTTGTGGTTTAAATCCGTTAGGTGGGTCACAGATACACTGTGCGCTTTGGAATTGGTTAGGTTAAGTTTTAGGGGGTGGGGCATAAACACAAGTCGCTGGGTTCCCTCGGTTAAAACCACACCCCCGTGTTTGATTGATTAAACTCCTCAGCAGCTGTTGTATTCGGTGTAAGGCAGGGAATGCACTGAGGAAACAGTGCCCCACTGTGGCCAAAGCGTGTAGTGATTTGTGATGTGTGTGTGTTCCTGCTGAGTTTGTGTGTAGCGCCAGGCATCGTAAAGCACAAGCCTTCAATGAAACCCTGCTGTAACAGTTGAAGCACAGAAGATCTAGTCGGCCTCCTTTCTAATCAACACGAGTATTCTATATCTGCGTCTTTCATTATTCTGATTATTGTTCTTTTACAGTATTTAAACAACGTGTGGACAATTACTTAACAATATCACCAAAATAAAACAAAACAAACAAACAAAAAAAACTGTCAATAAAGAAAATTGCTGTTCTTATATAAATACCCTGTGCTGTGCTCTTTTTTATGATACAAAAGAGAGATGTTGGCTTTCAAATAATAACAACTCACAGCTCTCCAAATCTCTCCAACCGGTCCCAACCGGATCAATCTACATGCAAAATGTTTCTATCGTACATCATGCATGTGAAACCATATCGCCTGAAGACCTGACATCGAACAGTCGTGTTAGTGCTTCTGAAATAGTCTATAATAGTTAGTGTAACTGATACAAATACCTCTGAAAACCAAAGCAATCAAACAGATGTGTGTCCTGCAACACAGAAAGAATCCGGGAGGCTGTACAGCAGCCTGCTCCAGCTGTGGAACCTCTGTTAGGTGATGACGTCTTGAATTAACGTAATGCATTATGAGAACACCAATTAGTTAGGCCTATACGGTACATTCAACGGCAATACACTTCAGACAGCGGATCTGTATCCAGCGATGACAGCTGTCACAAATGCAAACGCATATTCTCCCAATGGAATTTGCAGAAGAGGATTGCTGCAGACGATGCTGTCGCTCAAGATCACCCAGCACCTGGTAGTTTTCTCTTAAACTATGGCAAGCTGCAATCAATGCACAGTGCTGTATAACCATGGGAACACTGCTAAATGAACATGACACATTGTAAGAGATGATAGGAAGCATTGATAACAGTGTCAATGCACTTCTGCTGTATCAGCAGCATGGTGCAATATTGGTACCAAAGACATCACTGGTGGTAATGCTGATGGTTCAGCTTTCCTTTGGGTAATACACTAGGGGTATTTTTCAAAGTTGTCTGTAAGGACAAGTATACAGTCATTATCATTATTATTATTATTATTATTATTATTATTATTATTATTATTATTACAAGTGAACATGTAAGAAAGGTGAGTCTTTTAAAAACCCGGAATCAGTCCAGTGGTGTTGGAGTGGCTAAATTAATGATAAGTCAGTTGATCAGTTTGCGCACCACCTGCTCGCTCTCTCGCTCTCTCTCTCTCTCTCTCTCTCTCTCTCTCTCTCTCTCTCTCTCTCTCTCTCTCTCTCTCTCTCTCTCTCTCTCTCTCTCTCTCTCTCTCTCTCTCATTGTAATCGCAATGGGCGTTCACTGACATTGGTGGAATTGCGCTGCTGTAGTACTGCCCTGTAAAGCACAGTGTAACACACATTGTGACCACTAGATGGCACTTTTGGACCACAACAATGCAATTGTTTTGGAAGCGCGTGGTTTACTGTGCAATGAAAGGTATGCCGGGTGTGCATACAATGAAGGTTTATGTGACTGTTTTAGCTACTGATGGCACCCATCATCCGTGCCAGACTTCTGTGTGAATCGTTTGAGGAGCATGACAGCGATTTCAGGCATGTTCCCTGGCCATCATCTCTGGATCACGGTCCTCTGTCGACCAGTTGCATGAAACATCAAAGACTGAATTAATAAAGCTCCTTCAAGACACCTTCCAGCACCTTGTGGAGTCAGTGCTACGACGTGCCAAGGCTGTGATCAGGGCAAGCACTAGAGCAGGTGTATACCTCACCCTGTCTCAATAAGGTTTTCATCACACATTGATAATGCAGACGCTGTCTGTTGTGCGGGATCAATTCTGTTTACAGCTGCTTCACAGTTTGCAAACCTTTGTTGACCTATTTCATGGTCGCAGTGTTTGGTGGAATGTATCACCCTAGCAACCGATGACAAATAATAATAAAACAGAATTGCTGTATTCAGATCATTGGTGTGACAATGAGGCAGGGCTTCGAAGAACAGGGAGCCGTGCAACAATTCACAGGCAAGAGCAGCACGGGATTTGCACATTAATATGAGAACGAGAAAGACAGCCTGCAAGACTTCACCAGCTTCTTACTCTATCTATCTATCTATCTATCTATCTATCTATCTATCTATCTATCTATCTATCTATCTATCTATCTATCTATATGTATATGTGTGTGTGTATATATATATATATATATATATATATATATATATATATATATACGATTAATCATCCAATCTACGTGATCGATTCGTCTATTGATCCCACCTGTTTGCTAGTGATATGAAATTGTGTTGAAAGACAATTACAAGCGATACAGAGTATTGCTATAATGCTATTTACAGCAAATGTTTCACAATGCCAGCTAATGTTAAATATACACATATTTGCTTGCATGTAATTGGAAGTTTAGCCAAAGTGAGTCATTTCAAATATGAGCCTCTCTTGCTGTGTTTAATACTGTACTGACATGCAGCAAGGGCTACCTGTTAGTCCCCTGTGATAAAAGAGACCATGGTACTTGATCTGCTTCTTAAAAACACAATTGTGACCACAAGCTTCTAAATATAGGAACCCCTCACTAACCCCTCATTAGTAAACCTTTGCAGATTTGACACTTCTCCCCGCTATTAAAAACACCCAGGCATGTGCGTTGCAGCACAGAACTAGAGAGCTGAATCAGCCCAGAGATGGGGACTGGCATGAGACACTGAGACGATGCCTGTCAGCAGGGGCAGGGGTCATACACGCGCTACTGAAGCCCAGGATCTAGAGACAGGGCTCTGTGTTATCTGTCAGGCTGCCATGCGGACTGGAATACAGATGTGACTCTGATTGGCTTAGCTCTTCAGCTCCCTGTAACACACTGCATTTTGAACGGCTAAATGAGGAGGGTACAGCCACTCAATCAGGATGTGCAATCCGACTCCCGTCATGAATACCGATCACTCCGCTGGAGCCCTTAATGCTTCCCTAATGCCAGCCTCCAGCTCTCCCGGGCAATGGGCTGCGCTGGCTTGGCGTGGTTTATCTCCTGGGTGAAGGGGTCATGAAACAAGTTGAATGGGAACTGCAGTCTGCTAGTTACCGGCACAGCCCTCCAAAACAAATCTCTCATTCATAGAAGCCCAGAGACACGGTATGGTTTCAGATTGGTTTCCATTGATAGATCAGGAAGAGCTCATTCAATGGTTTCAGTGGGTCCAATTCACAAAACTGCAAGGACTGTTTTAAGGAATGTTTTCACAAGGACGGTTTTTCAAAGACTGTTTCTAAACATTCTCATGGGTTAAACGGTGCCTTGAAAAAAGCCAAACATATAGAATAATGGATGGGGTGCAGTGAATAACCAGGCTGGAATTGTATCGAGGGGTTTGGGCGACACCACAAACCACGAGAGTTAAATAGCTAAGAGATTTGAACAGGGTTTCAGGAACTACAAACGTAATGAGCACGTTTTTTAATAGGGCCCAGTGTCTTATACGTGCACTTGACATGGAATGATCTTTCCCAGACCTGTGCTCTGGTCTGCGTCTTTGAAAGAGTTAAGGGTGGGTTTGCCGCACCCCAGAGAAGCATGCACAGACGAGCATCAAATGATCTCTGTGATATAGATCAAGCCCTGGATAAAAAACTCTTGTTGTTTTTTTCCTCTCCCTCACATTGCTAGCATGGACCGGCCCCTCCAATCTAGTTCCACAAGCAGAACATCAGAATGCAAGAGAGTTCCATCACCAGCACTCAGACAGGCTGTCGAGAGAGCACTGTGTCTTATTACTCTCCGCGGCTTTTAGAAACATTTCGCGTGGCTTTTAAAAACCAGTGTAATAAATTGCCTTGAATAGGCATCTTTGTCCTCCTGTACAAAATGCATCCTGTCATCTTGCCATCAGACAGTAAGCAGCCTTTGTGAAAATGCCAGACGCCCCGAGGAAAACAGAACTTGCCATGTGAAACAAAGAGCTGCTATCTCAGATTGCTTTTTGAAAGTATCCACACGTACAGAGGAGACATGAGTGTCAACCTTATAAAGCTTAGCTGGAAAAATCATTGTCTTGTCTGTACAATAAACTAGCCATCATCAGAGAATACTTAAAACACAACTCGGAGGATTCTGACTAAAAGTGACGGCCAAGAAGGGAATGTTTACTAGACCTTGTCTATTGCCACAATTCTTTTTGCTATCACATCTGACGCATAATAAAGATGTCCTGTAATGAGTCTAATCATATGTTTTGCTCTATAATAGAAGGGGAACAAAAGGAAGACATTAGGACCAAGGGCCCTATTCACGAAGCTTCAACTCCCCTTCAACACCTGTACAGCCTTCCTTGTAATGAAAAAATACAAATCATAAGTGATTGTAAGTGGGTTAAGTAAATGATTTCATTGTGCGCCTCTTACTCTGTCTTCAGGGACAGAGTGCAAATTTACAACCCAGCTGTCTCAGCTGACAGCCTGAATGCCTGAGAGTAAAGTCACTCTGAAATAGATGAGATGCACAGGAGCGGACGCTCTCAAGTGGAGATGGAACAATGGAGCCTGCTTGATTTACAGGTCCCAGAGCACCAGATCTGTTTTGACCAATTCTCTGTTTTGTTTTTTTTTAAATTTTTTTATATGCAGTCCAGTTTAGCTGGCTTAGTGTCCAGGCTTAATGCCAATGGACATTCATCTGGTCTGAAAACACTGGAAACAATGACGCAATCGAGTTCATTTTTCATTTATCATCTGACATTCTAAAGATGCTCTTTTGGATAATTTTTCATTTTGACGCAATGTTAACAAACTTAGTCTTCTCTACACGACGCTTCATATACCCAGAAAGGTTTTCACTGGATTTTAATAATTATTTTTAAAATTTATTTTCTAGTAAGGTTCAACTCTACTGCGACTAATTGCGGGCAGGGGAAAATATATAACCGGTTTAAAACGTCGAGATCCTGAGTTAATTTATCTTGTGATCTCGATAACGAGATTTTCATTGACGTGTGCATACACCAAAGTTATTGTTATTGTCATTGTAAACACACACACACACTCCGTTTGGCATGCATTTTTCATCCTGTTTTGATCTAGGAGTTTATTTATAAAAACGAGTATAAATAAACCACTGGCCATTCAGTTTGGAGAAAGAACATGCGATGTGCGTTTTTGTTTGCAAGTTTCCATTGTTTTGCGTACAGAGCTGCGTCATTCGTTTTCCCTTGCCTACGGCATGGACCTTCCTGTACGGCGTGCGTGCTTCCCTAAACACTGCTAATCAGTTTGTTTTCCCAGCTTCCAACTCTGAGACAGTTTCCCACCGCCAGAGCACATGCTCTGTAATGGAGTCTGATAAGGTTATTGCTGAAGGCTGAGATTTATTGCTTTCTATTTTAAAAGCCCCGCTGTGCACGATAAAACATATCGTGGAAAATAGATTGCAACAGTAAAATACACAAAGGTACAATCCCTTTTACTGTTACAGGGAAATATGTATATGTACACACTATTCTTTCATAAATGGGAATTTTCATGGGGAACTACATATTACAGGGCAATGGGTACATTTAATGGAAATCCATGATAACTGTGAAAAAGTGACAGCCTTAGATATACCTAGAGACAAGACCTGAAGCCAAGGTCTAATAGTTACAGGCTCGGCAAGAGCACAGGGGTGATGACTGCTGGAAAATAAACCGGGCTTCGGGTCCGCTCAGCTGAACTTTGTGGTTTGAAAGTGACTGGGATGGTTTATTTGAAAAGGTGTGAAGAAAACTAACCACAAATGACGAATGCGTTCTGTTTAACGTCACGATGAGCATGTGATAGAGCCGAGAGAAAGGCATTAACATTCATTCAATCTTCCATTGCTCATATGAGAAATTGGCGATTGCATGTTAAAAGGGCGTCCTTCGTGAGAGAGGTCTACACTGACAGGTTTGTTGTTTTAGTTTTCTCAGAGAAGCCCGGCTCACGCTCCAACCCAGATAGTGCCCTTGTCTGGAACCCGAGAGACAATCAACCTCATCTCTACGTGTTCTGTCTGCAGGGTCATTACAAGCCATCTGCTCCATGTTGAGCTACTTTTGTTTGGACTGTTCTCTGAAAACACTCATAAATGTACCAATAAAGCTTGATTTCCTCTTTTTTCTCATTTAAAAAAACAAACTTTGGCTGGACTGGCTCATTCCCACAGACGCTGTGTTTACAGAAGAGGCCTGAGGGGTCTGGCAGAAACATTCTGTCCAGCAAGATGTTGGATTTCTTCCCCCTGCCCAGACAAACAAGGGAGGGAGTCTGGAACCCGAGACCTTTTTCCTTTTGTCGGGAGCCAAGATCAAGAGCAGCAACTCAGTCCAGCTTTTTATTTCCCCTTCAATTTCTTCACTCTAAATTTGTTAAGTGTGTTTCCTGGAACTGTGGAGCATTGTTCTGACCCCCCCAATGCATTCACAATGTGTGCAGGGTTATCTGTAAGTGTGTGTGTGTGTGTGTCTGTGTGTGTGTGTGTGTGTGTGTGTGTGTGTGTGTGTGTGTGTGTGTGTGTGTGTGTGTGTGTGTGTGTGTGTGTGTGTATGTGTGTGTGAAAAGAAAACTAGACCTTCAGAGACACTGGACAATTAAACAAAGAGAACAGGGACATGCAAGAAGCAATGTTTCCCCTCACGTCATGGTTGGTCCCTGGGAATACCGTGCAGACGTTCCCTTGACAATGTTTCAAGCCTGCTGTGAGCGAGCCACATGTCAATAATCCCCACTGTCCATCAGAGAACCAAACGCTCCCCTAGCAAGCAAAGTGCAATACATTTAAAAGATGCTGCACACTGGACACAGTATGCAGTAGAATTCAGTCCTGGAGGATGACAGGTATTGCGTTTTTGCAGCGCTGATTTCTAGCTGTAACATTTTCTATCAGTAATTTCACAGTGAAGTTGAAAGCACTCCTGTGACCTCCATGAGCTCACAATGTCTAGCCTCCATGCAGCAGCATGACTGTATTTTCACTCTGTATATTCCTGCTTCAAATGAGCAATTCCAGGGCTGCATGAAATGTGTTCTGCCCTTGCAGAAGCCAATTAAAACGTGCTCTTCAGCATGGCACTCGAGATCCAGATCTGATGAGGCTCAGGCACTTTTATTTCGTTAATTTAAAGCAACTCACGTCCACTGCCAGTTTCTATTCAGGATGAAATACTGAGCTGGGTGAACTCCAAGACCAGGGGCTGCATTTATATACCATCTACAGCATTACAGATTCATTCAAAGTTGAAACTCCGTTGTTAATAATAACGCTGTATTTGATTCAGTGGCGGCGAAACTAGATCTCCTTGTATAGTGCTTCAAAAAAGGCTCTTTAGCAGTAAAATGGTATTTGACCTACTGTGCATTCTCATACATTATTTAGGTACATGCATTCAAATATCCCTGCTCTAATAGACCACTGACATGCCACTATGATAACCACTGTATTATCCTGTAGACACTCAGAGCCAATAGCAGACCTCAAAGCAATGGCAATCTGATCAGTGGGACTGTGGGGTTCCAGCACTGTTCACCACACCTGGTTTGCAAGCTGGTGGAGCCCATACAGGATCCACATTGTCACATGATTTCTCTTGAATCAGGAGGCACAGACACAGGCTACAATCTCAAAGCTACTTACCATAAATCATTGGCACAGTTTCTGTCACAAATAAAAACACCATTAATATTCAGGTAACACTTGAACACAATGCTATCATGCATAGTTGCAATGTGCCTAAAGTGCAAATCTTTTTGCACTGTATATGTCAGTACAGCGTTTTAGGGGTTAGGGTTAGAGTATTGTTCTTTGATATGTTTTGATTAATGGTAAGTGTTGCTTCTGTGCTCTGCTGCTATTGCCACCTCTGGGCATGAGTGTTTTTTTATAGTGAAGAATGCTTTCTGTCTTTACCCTCGCCTGAACTTAGTGTTTGTCAGCTTGACAACCACAGAAAGGATGATGATGATTTCAGTTCAAGTAAAGCACCTTTAAAGATCCCCCCCAGAAGAGGCAGTCAGCTAATGCAGGACTGGCAGTAAAATACATCTGAGTGCGTTCAGAGAGGAATACACCCCCCCGAGAGGAATACACGCCCCCCCAGAGAGGAATACGTGGGGGGGTGGGGGTGGGGGGCTCTCCTTATGTGCGGGGGGGTACTCTCAGAGGAATACACCCCCCACCCCAGAGAGGAATACACATCGAACCTGGACTGTCGCATTCTAACTTCCTCAATAGAAAATATATGATTTATTTGATTTCTTAATACAGATAAGATCATAAAAAATACATGAAGTGGAACTAATCATAATCACTTGCGCTAGTGGAGCATAAAAAATGAAATGGCCCATTGATGCCAGAAACGTCGGGTAACTGGAGGAAATGGTCTGGTCGATTGGAAGAGCCAAGCATTCAGATTCTTTGTTGGTTTAATCGTCCTTTTTCTTTTTCTCACTCAGATATTGAAAGGAATGAAAGCAGGGGCTCCAGGGGATGTTATTAAAAGGCTTCTTGGTGAATTGAAAGAATATCCGCTACAGTCACTAAGCACGCTATGAAAAGACTGGAAAGAGAGAGTGGGAGGCAGACAGACAGACTAATAGGCAAGCAAGCAGGCTGGCAGGCAGATATTGAGAAAGCATTAAACACACACACATTGCAGACCTCACAAATAAGAAAAAAAAAAACAATATAAAAACAACAAAACAAAAAGTCATAGTGGTTGTGACTGGGAGGAGCCTGACGCTGGTTCAGCCACTCTGCTGCTTTGGTAAACAGGAAGGCCTGCCCGGAGCGGAGCTGATTGGAAGGTCCTGATTGGCTGTGGGGGCGTGCCTGGGGAGCTTCTGCCTGTTTAAGAAGGCAGCAGCGCCAAAGTTGGGGGCGACTGCAACGCCACGGCTACACAGGCGGACGCCGAGCGAAAGCTTGCTGCTTGCTGACATCGCGGAGGAGAGCGTCCGCTCCCTGGAGAGAACTATGACACTCCAAGACAGAGCTCGTGAAGGCATTGCCCATCCGAGGACCTCTGAAGAGCTGCCGTGAGGATGCCGGGACTCCGGGAGCCCAGAGGCAGTCAGTTTAGGGGGTTTTAATCCTAAACTAAGCACAGCGAGGGTTAAGAGTGTAGCAGGTTCCAGGGGCGGGACGTTCCTTTCAGCGGGACTAGCGCTCGCCATTTGTGGCCAAGCTTTTATTTTGAGCTTTGTTTTGTTTTCTGTATTAAATCCAGCGCTGGGATTTCCATGTTGGTACCCCAGCGTCGGGGCCTGCAGTGTTTTTAAATCTGCACTCCTGAGCGGTGTTTCAACACCCCCTGCTCTGTGTCTGATTCAGTATTTTTCAGTGACGAGCCACGCATGTAACATTGCCCTGTTACAGTGGCGTAATTCTCCTTCTTCTGGCTCTACTCATTGGAGCTGAAACACAGCTTCATCAGACAAGGGGTACAGATAAGCTAGTGTCTGAGATGGCGTCCTGGCCAGTCCTGTCCTGCTGAGCAATGCTTCGGCTGGTAATTGAAAGGGACGGGACTCTGACAGCCTGACAGCATCGGAAAGCAAGGAAAGAGTTTCTGGGAGTGAAACACTGGATACTGGATCTGACACCTCCTGTCAATCAACTCTCCGGAACACAGAGTGTCACTTGAGCACAAAATAATAAAAAGAGAACCGAGAAATGGAACAGCATTAATAAAACAAATCCCCTCTGTAAAAGCAGTGGAAACATGATTGAGGATATATGCAACACAACAGCACTTTCCTGAGGGGAAAAAGGAACCCTGCCTTAGTTGGAGGTTGATTCATTTTGCAGGCTAATACTGTTATAAAAGTCACCGGGTGTTCTGTAATACTATAATCTAAGATACAAACTAAACTACCACTGGGTAAATGACTTTGGTGGGTCTCAGTTTTTAACAGATCCCTTTGGAACAAAGCTTACATTTCTTTCAGGAGTCTTGGCTCCTAAATGCAGCAATACCTGTGTTCAAAACACAGCCACTGTCACCTTTTCCTTGTCTGGATTGCCCACAGTGCTGGTGCCAGCAGATGCCCAGGCATTGCCCGGTAGTGTTTCTACAGCAGCTGTCCTCGCTGGCATTGCTGAAGGCAGCTGGCACGATCTAGCTTGAAAATCCTGCCTTGGCATCTGGGACCAGGCCAGCCAATCCCGGGCTTGGGAGCGAGCGACGAGAAGGAGTATTCTCAGGACCCCACTGAATTTGGTGTCTCTGCTGGTGTAAACACTTAAACAGGAGTATATGGCCAGTGACCCTGTGGGTGATTAGAATCAGGAAGAAGTTACAAAGCCTTCTTTCCCCCTCATTAGTAACGATGTGTTGTAATGGTGAGCAGGCCACTGGTAATTACAATCTCACCGGTCACATTGACTTCAAGCCTGCTTCTTTTGGTGTTGTAATTGGCTGCCAGTCTCCAGGGGGGAAATGCCTCCAGCCCTGGAGAGCTGGGGGAGGTTAACACAGAGCAGGTTTGCGTCCTGGCTGTGCAGAGTCAACACTTCGAAAATATGACCCTAAATTCCTTGTTGTTACTTACAAATAATGCACGAGACAGGAAATGTTGAAAGAAATGCATAAAGATATGCACAGAGGAAGAATGACAAAAGCACGGCATGGTTAAAGCTTGATAATAACGATACTGTGAGGGGCGGTGAAGTCCTGATGTGTTTTCACTTAAATTCCCCGACCTTGCAAATACTCCATTGTCATCACTTCAGCACCTGAGCCCCATCCACATCCACTAATGAGCACTTCATGAGTGTTTTTCTAAACTCAAAAAGGGAAGAAAAATCAAAGACAGGGCAATCAAATGTCAGCTAATGATTGCAGGGCCCATCTGGAATAAAACTGGGCTTCATAATTCATGCATTGCTTAGCGTTTGTTCGGCAGGAGAATCAGCACTGTTTCAACTTTGTCTGTCTAGTAAACAGAGCAGCCACAACCCGGCAGGGCAGGGGTTCAAAAGAGATCTTTTTAAACAATATCTGTAAGGACGCAACTGTGTCAGAAGAAGGGTTAGGGTTAGAGTTCGGGTTATATCATGCAAAAAATGACACACTAAGTAGCTTGTAACTATGCAGAATAAGGGAATTATGTGTAAGTACACGATGTGCTCACTCAGTAACTGTGATGTAAATACACAGTAATCAGAGACACTTCATGTAAAGTGTTACCCGACTTTCTTTCCGCCCGTCTGCGTTCTCTTAATTTAAGGAAGGGTAGCCAAAGCTTTCAAACCCATTCTTTCCTAGCCCTCATGAGCAGTAGCAACCTTCTCCAGGGGACCAGAGGGAATAATAGGGGGTAAGAAATTGCTTCTGAACGCTAACTTTTCCAAGTCAGAATAGACATTGTGGATGTGTGACCTGTGCCCGGGAACGGGTTAATGTCTCATCTGTTTTTCATTTGCTCTCTGTTTATTTTCTTGGCTAGTGTTTGACTGCCATTGTGAAAGATTTGCTAGCAGCTGTGCAGTAGGAGTTGTTCCGCTAGGATATTCATATCTCTGCATCCATCTGTATTCTGAGGACTGACTCATCTGACAGTGATACGTACATTTCAGCACAGTAATTAGGGCTTCACCGGGCCGTACTGTCTGGTCAGTGGCCCTGTCAGGAGCTACTTGCATAATGGAGTTCTGATGGCATCTTTTACATTCTAATTCCTGTGTTCCAAGTTCTGAATTCTCTATTCCATTCTGCATGTAATTAAGAGGTGTGACATTTAGTCTTAGTAAAATATTGAACTGCTTGCTCAGCTTGTTAAACTTGCTTTAGAATTATATTTCAGCGGACCATGTGCCATATCGTGTAACCTATACAGCATTTCATTTGAATATGTCTTAGTTGTGCTTATAACACAGACAAATGCATCAAGAGCCCTTCGCTTATTCACTGCTTTCAATAATTCATGTTTGGAAGAGGGAGTAGCGTCTTGAAAATGTGCACAGGATCACTATCCTAGGGCTAGCCCAGAAACAGAACCAAACTCCAGTCCTGACCTTGCTTTTAATTACGGGACTGTCACCGCGAGCCTCTACACCTGCAGGTGTCAGGGATAGGGGGTTTGCCAGTGATTGCTCATGTGACAGGCAGCCGTTTAAACAGAGATTCTGCACCACAATGTGCATTCACAAAAAGCCTCGGTCTGAACGGCAGGACGAGGCTGGAGACCAAACCCTGTAGAGCGGCATGCTCATGGTCTAGGAATGCTAGTGAATGGCAGCTGCACTCAATGCACACATCTTTAAAAGAAGGGCATATTTCCTATTGAAGTTTAAGGTATTCATGCAAAACACAGGAAGGTGTACTGAAGCTTCAACTGCACAGCTCAAACAAGACAGCTAGGGCAGCTGTGCAAGCAAGCAGCTTATCATTAACCCTGGAGGATACTCATTACTGCAGAACTAGAGAGACTATAACAAGCTGCTGTATTTGATTTGATTTTTTTTTGTTTCTGTCTTGTAAAGCCCCTCGCTGATCGCCTCTTGAAGTAATTAGTCATCTTGTTTATACATGTATTTCTCATGCTTTGCACTGGTACACTGTATTCCTTTTCATCTTATAGAAAAAGAATTGCTGTGAATAAGGCAGCCATGAAAGGGGTAGCTGATTATCATCCTCCCCAACAGCAGTGGCTGTATCACCCCCACGCAGGTCTTTCTTCATCATCTCCCATCTGATTCTTCTTTTTTCTTTTTAATCCCAAGATCTCCTGTTGCCTTTGCTCAGCTACCAGCGATAATTAAGGGCGCATTGAAAGGAAAGCCGTTTGAAAATGTCCATTTATTTAGAGCACTGATGAAACAACTTCAGCCTACTTATTCATCCGGGGTGTGAAAAACTGTGCTAATGATGATTTGGAGTCAGATGTATCCTGTTATTTCTCCCAGAATAACAAACAAGATCACCAGGGTCCATCAACACAAAACTAGCTTGATAGAGCCTCAATTGTTCGTTGGGAATTATGTCATTAGGAGTCCCTGGAAGCCTCTCTTAAATTACTTCACACCTGTGCTATTTGGATAATTGGGTCTGGCTTTCAAACAGCATGGAAATCCAACCCTTTGGTTTTTGGATTTTTGTGACACGGCTCTTGGCTGGGAAGAAACAAGCTAATAATCGTTGTGTAGATTTGAAAAGGAACTGGAACCAGAGCTGTTTTTCCTACAGGGATGGTGCGTTCACTGGCTACGTGGTGCAGTGCATTAATGCACTGGTCTTATTCCTCGAGAATCTGCCCTCTCTCAACTGTGGACAGCCCAGCAGACCATCACTCACAATTTATGAGCACCTGTATTCAAAATAATATCAAAGCACCTTTTCCTTTTCACAGCAAGCCTTTTTCTTCCTCAAAATGCAGTCCTGTAATCGAAGTCTCTTCAGTGGTGGAGGTGGGGGGGTCATTATACAATACATGCTTGGTTTTTCTGGGTTTTATTCACCTTTCTTTCACCTTTCTTCCACGTCTTACTGGACCAAGGCAAGTTTCCATGGAAACCAGACTAGCCAGACTGTTTCATTATTGCTCGATGCTGAAGAAAAGACAACAAACATGGAGGCATAAATGAAGGTTCTGGATTTCCTTTCATGTCACCAGAATACGGCAGGGTGTGTGTGTGAGTGTGAGTGTGTGTGTGTGTGTGTGTGTGTGTGTGGCTTTGTAACCCTGGAAACGCGCTCATCTGAAGATACATGACAGCGACATGAGGCTCAAGTGTACCCTGGCCAAGGGCAGTCTGCGTGTGCGTTTCCGGGCTGGTCAGTCTTCTGCTTTTCATTCTCCAATCAAGGTCGTTATGGAACCTATGCCATGCCCCCTCCCCTCCACCTCTCCCCCTGCTTTGAATGTAATTGAACGCTGCGTCTCTGAGATGATGACTGATCCTGTCTCTGCTGTGGAGCAGTTCTGAAGTGACGCTTCTGGTCTAGTACTCTCACAGGACATGTTTTAAAGGCGGGGGGGGGGTCAAAAATATTGCAGAGTGATCTTTTCCTGCCATCAAAATAGGACCGGGCAGTTGCCTTTGTTCTTCCTAAAAATGTACCGAACAAACAACCCCTTAGTGAGGCACGTTTATGTCCATTACCGCAGTTCAATACGATGCAAATTAGCCATCAATACTGATCACCAGCCCTTCAACTCCATTACAGTAAAACAGGAATCACACTTAAAGAGGAAAGGAATTCCAGCCTATGGCAGATTTAAATAGCTGAGTAAGACCTTCCCCGCTGCGCTGCTAGATGCTTGGTAAACAAGTTGAATTATCTCAGTTAAGAGTAAGAGTCTAATATTAGCTCACAGCCAAGCAGATCATAGCAACACAAACCTCATCTATGGTCAGTGACCACACTACTGTACATGTTATTAAAATACATCACAAGTCAAAAGCAGCGCCTTGAATTCGCCAAGGGAATCAGTGCCGCCCAACAACAACATTCACTTGAACATAGCCGGTGTGTGGAAATGTTTCGATGCAACACGTAAACGATTAGCAGGCTGGATAGGGAGCCAGCCAGCAACAGGGTTAGCAACTTCAGCCTACTTATTCATCCGGGGTGCGAAAAACTGTGCTGAATTTGAAATTGAAGCAAAGAGCCAGTCGCTCACATGAAGGCTACCAGAGGCGTGACAGGCAAGTGAGCGAGCGAGCGTGTTCTGTCGGGCGGGAATAATGACCCAAAATGAGAATACAGAAAGACTGTAGGCATTGGAGCCTGAGAGCAACCGTCACACCTTCTTCAGAGGAAGGAGAAGCAGACAGGTGTGGTAAGAACCCTTCCCACAGGCTTGGACTGCAAGCAAGGCAGATTATTATACAGGCAGCCTGATATGGTAGCACACTGACACAGAACGTTCATGGACTGTTCTGTTTATCTATCAAGTACAGTGTAAGGAATGTATTTTGAAACTTAAACAGCTGCATTCAGAGGATTACTTACCGTAGATCAAGTGTCAGTTGGTAACACCTGAGGAAATACGATGCATTCCTCCTGCGGGCATCGACACAGACACCAACACCAACTGATCAGACCACAACGTCAGCCCACCATTTTACAAACAGGTCCTTCCCAAGGCTATTTTAGCTCAGAGCTAAAAATAAGAGGGGGTTAATACAATCTCTGTGAGTTTAATTCAATACAGTTTATTGAATGAATATCGCATGGTGTTCTGGAAAGTGAGCAGCAGCAAATCCACTGATCCAAGACATCACATTATACTCAGATTACACACACACACACACACACACACACACACACACACACACACACACACACACACACACATATATATATATCCTGTAGTGAAACTGAAATATTAGACGCTGCGCTTTCTTGTCACCTGTTTGGATGCGGTATGACAAGACATGCTGTCACCATGGAGCCACGTCTCCATGGCAACTGGCTCCTGAGTCTTTTTTTTTTCTCCTTTCATTTTTATTTCAGAGAAGCTGAATGGAAAAATTGTTGGAAGGAGAGAATTGCACTAGAATACAAATTCATTCTTTGCTAGAGCTCTAATAGATTGTTAAAGAACACACACACACACACACACACGCACGCACGCACGCACACATGCATGCACACACACACGCACGCACACAAGCACGCACGCACACGCATGCATGCACACGCATGCACACACACACACAGTTTAAACACCTTGCAAACACAAGAGGAAGAAAACCAACACAAGAATCAAATCAGCCAGGCCATTTTTTCAGGAAGAACAATTTAATCTTGGAGTCTCTCTCCATATGCCTTTCCCCCTTTGAAGCAGTAATAGTCCCGGGAAATGGCAGTTAATTGAGCCGCTCCCTGGGGTTGCTGAATCCTGGCTCCCCTCAGACTCGAGATGTTTGACCCCAGACACCTAGTCTGTGTTCCTCAAGCCCGGGCCCTTGATCCTGCAGATTTCACAATAAACTGAAGACTTGCTGCAACTTCTGGTTGTCTGTCTGCTTCTTATGAGCCTCCATACACCCTCCATAGTCGCTTCACTCCATGGACCGTAGCTTTATAATGTAACCCCTCCCCCCAAAGCCAGCAAGAATCCAGATATCAGAAATTCTATTCAGTGGGACATTAATGAGTAATAAACAGCTGCCCGCTCCCTTTGATCCTCCAGAAGCCTCTCAAAGCCTTCCACTGCTCTGCAGTTACCAGGCAAACTGCTGGGAGTCCGCCGGCAGTGCTGGGAATTCATGAGGGGGGGGTTGATGGACACGCTTGCTTACTTGATCTTGCGATGAGGAGGGGTTCAAGGGGACCTGGCGGCACGTGGAGTCAACCAGCAGCAGGAAAACAGAAGACCTTTTTGTTTAGTAAAACGTGCAATGCAAGATAGCAATACCGCCCGATGCACTGCGGTGCACGCTGAAGTTAGCATGTGCGCAGTGCAAATGATTCAATGATTAGCATAACATGCCCACCCTATTCCAATAAGGACCGCCCGGCGGCAGGGTTAATTGAATCCACGAGCGGGTCTCATTTTTCAGGGCTGATGCCAATGCTGAGCCAGCTTGCCGTCTTCCTTCCTTTGGTACAGGAGAGCGCGGCGGCTAATTGGGAATCTTCGGCCCACCTACTATTTAGGATATCTGAAGGTCAGCTTGGATCTGCCTGGCGTGTTGGACAGCGGTACAGAATCAATGAAAGGGCACCGTGAAGCACAGCGTCGCAACTCTCCATCTGAAGGCAAAACTACAAGAAACTAAAAGGAGCAGACGCGACCCCACACACCGCAAACGAGCACCTTAACCTCCGTGCACATCGGCACTCAAGGGTACAGAGCTTTATCCTGATTGCATTTCACGGGACAGAATCCGTAATGGCAGTTTTCAATTTGATCCGTCTCTGTGAGGGACAGCCCGTTTGCACAG
Organism: Polyodon spathula; assembly: GCF_017654505.1. Taxonomy (NCBI): domain Eukaryota; kingdom Metazoa; phylum Chordata; class Actinopteri; order Acipenseriformes; family Polyodontidae; genus Polyodon; species Polyodon spathula. Next base: position 2,585,871 of record NC_054558.1, on the reverse strand, counting down.
ATATCATTTGCAGTTATTTCTTCATCCAAGCCCCCGTCTGTGGATAATGACAGTGTTCTTGAAATGAACATTAGCCACACCCACTTTGATACTGTAACGAGGTCACGTGTGCAGAGGAAAGATGCCGAACTCATGTCAAATTACACACTGCTGGTTTACACACTGAAAAGTTTTCACAGCGTGTTTTCCTTGTGCAGTGACACAACGCGTTCATTATTCTCCAATTCACTGGGTAAAAACACCCCAACAGACTAGTTCTGTTTTGGAGTCTGAGATTGTCTTGGTTTTTTCTATTTTTTATTCAAGTGCGTTGCCATGGTGATACTGAACACAGTTTCCATGGCGAAATGTTCCTCAAGCCGGATCTCACAACAGATTGGTTTAACACTTCTCATCCCAGGCCAATGAGATACTGGAGAGCTTGGGATAAACTACAGGGGGGGAGATAAGACTCCAGACTTCCCCTCTTTATAAATATACAGCGTGACCCAGAAACCAGGGAATGAAAAAAACTGCCAACATTGTTTAAACACATCTAAAAATGTGCATTCTGCTTAAAGTGATTACATTTAAAAATGTGCCACTATAGGCTCAAAGAGTCATCGCTGCTGAGACTTTCCCACAACATTCTTAGCTCAAGAGACACCCTGCTGTCTGGCCAGTCCTGACTGAAACCGACTCAGATGCGTGTTTATTCCCCTCTTAGCGGACCGTTGAGGATGGTGCTTCGCTGTCCTTCAGATGGTTGTGATGTCACAAAGCTTGTCAATCAGAAGGCCTCTTGCCGCTGCTGCGGGACCCTGACCCATGCTAAGAGGCATTCTAGTGCTCTGAATAGCTGCCCCTCTTGTGTTAAGGTTGATGAGTAGAGGAGGGTAGTGCTGGAAACACAAGTGCTATAAAAGGATTTCTATTATCATTTGTGACTCATTTCAAAGGACTGAATAGGAAAGTTGAATAAGAAAATGTTGATATGCATTGCATTCAAAATCTGTTTTAAGTTCTCTATCTATACATCTATACATCACCAAAATGAACTGCTAAAAATTCCCCTGCCAAGACTGAAAGACATATATGCATTCTAAACATCTATGCATTGTACATATCTATCTATCTATCTATCTGCTGTGCCGCTGCAGCTTCTCCTGGTTCAGAATCCCACTGAAGCGCTATCCACTTGCCCCACAGTGCACTTCTTCCTCACGGGTAGCGCAGTGTTTTTCTGATCGCTTATGTGTGTTTTGTCTCCTAAGAGAAGAGCCGAGTTGTTTGCCGCTGTGTGCTTTCACTCTGTCTCTGTCTCGCCCCGTCTCTCCAAATCCCTCGTCTCAAAGGGACCTGTCGAAAGAGCCTGGGAGCAGTTCATCTCCCATGGCAACGAGGCCCGGCTATGATTACCCTGCTCTCCTTACCTGTGTGATGATGTGCTCCGTCGAGGGGAGGCTGTAATGAGCACGACAGAGCCTGTGCTTTCAACTCTCTGTGGGGGGACACGACGAGCAACAGCGTAAAAAACAAACCACGCAACCACCAATACAGCATCCCGCCGGCTGGACGCGTTTTTCTGTGTAGAAAGGAGGGACCGCCATAAGCGGCTACAAATCATTTCTGCATGTTTGTTACTGAAGATTGAGTCCTTCCCTATTTAAAAAGCAATGTACCTGCTCAATGTGAAACAACAAGGTGTAACAGTGTACAGCCAGGACATAAAACAACCACCCATCAGATACAATGACAATGGAAATCTCTTTATTGGTTTTCCAGCAGAAAGACACAAGGTAGTAACGGTATTGCCGTAGACACACGTGAGACGTAACAGAGTCAGTACAATTCACCCAGAGCAGAGAGTACACATTTTAATAGGAGGACCGCTTCTACTGTAGCATCTCTATTCAATGCCTTCTCTCTGAATAGATTTTGCAGCTGGCTTCTTGTTATTGCTAAAAAAAAACAAAACAAAAAAAAACAAAGAAACACAACAGTAAAAACTACAATGTAATAAATGGAAGTGTAATTGCGACAGAGCAGAGGAATCAACGTGCTCAGGTGCGCATCGATCCAATGTGCTCAGGTGCGCATCGATCCAATGCGCTCAGGTGCGCATCGATCCAATGTGCTCAGGTGCGCATCGATCCAATGCGCTCAGGTGCGCATCGATCCAATGCGCTCAGGTGCGCATCGATCCAATGCGCTCAGGTGCGCATCGATCCAATGCGCTCAGGTGCGCATCGATCCAATGTGCTCAGGTGCGCATCGATCCAATGCGCTCAGGTGCGCATCGATCCAATGTGCTCAGGTGCGCATCGATCCAATGTGCTCAGGTGCGCATCGATCCAATGTGCTCAGGTGCGCATCGATCCAATGTGCTCAGGTGCGCATCGATCCAATGTGCTCAGGTGCGCATCGATCCAATGTGCTCAGGTGCGCATCGATCCAATGTGCTCAGGTGCGCATCGATCCAATGTGCTCAGGTGCGCATCGATCCAATGTGCTCAGGTGCGCATCGATCCAATGCGCTCAGGTGCGCATCGATCCAATGCGCTCAGGTGCGCATCGATCCAATGTGCTCAGGTGCGCATCGATCCGCAGCGTTCTGTGCAATTAAGACTGAAAAGGATTTTCGAAGCCGAAGCCAAGATGATTTGGACAAAAAAAAAAAAAAAAAAAAAAACACTGCACGGCAAATGAATTGCAACTGGGCGATTAAAAAAAAAAAAAAACATATATTTTACTGTTATGTTTTTATTCAAGCAAAGTCCTGCATCTAAATGAAACGATCTCTTTCCTGCCAGAGAACTTGAGACAGAGGATCCAGGATTTGAGTTTAGCTTCACACTCACAAACTCCACTGTAATATTTAGACACGTATTCCGTTGTATTGTATGCTCATCACATGTGCTTGATGGATGACAGGCTGTCTTTCACTGACATGCCATCTTCACAACACCTTTGAAAAATAAAGATCAAGGATCACCGGTTGGTCCATATTACATCGATTAGACAGTATCAAATACCACATGTGCAGTACAGTACAGTACATTATGTATAGCAGTTGGGTGTAGTGTTTTTTTTTAAAGCCTAATGCTGAGTTACTTCCACTTATGAGAGAAGTTCACATAGATACTTTATAATACCCCTAGTTTGAGGTTAACTAAACATTAATTTCACAGAAGACGTGCGCTGTTTTTCCTGGGATCGTGATACATATTATACAGTGTCAATCATGCAACGCGTGTATTATGGCCGAAGAGTGTGTGTTTGTACAGTATGATGTCTTCAGAAGCATGTATAGGGTCGGCAGGATAGTCCTTCAAAGTGAGAATTCAAATTCCCTCGGTTTGGTGGAAGGACCCCCCCCCCCCCCACCTCCCAAGGCACTTCATTTCTGTGCCTGTAGGGGGCTCCAGCAGACCCCAGTACCGCTCCCTCTCGTTCAGCAGCCGTGAGCAAAACCCACCCCAGTCAGTGTCGACCTCTGCTGGCTTATATTGAGAAGAAGCGAGGGCGTTTTTGCAGTTTATCTGCATTTAAAAAATAGAATCGTTAAGAAAAATAAAAATGTGTTTATGTTACAGCCCTTGCTATTGTACATACGAGGAGAATACAAATAAACATTGATATATGCTGTATCTATCTATCTATCTATATATATATATATATAGATATATATATAATTATATATATATATAGATATATATATATTTGCGCGCAAATCACATTTCCCTTTACACATATCACTCTGTCACCCCCCCGTCACCCCCTCAGTGTAATGAAACCTGTTTGAAACCAATGTGCCCCGCCTATCACTTTGGGCTGGATTCACAAAGCATATACAGCACAGCGGTCAGATGCGAATGCTTCGTGAATGGCGCCCTTAGCCCGTGAGAGTCCTCAAGCCTGCCTGCAATGATCTTGTTACCGCGCAGGAAGCTGTTAGGAGCTGTCCAGTGAAAATTTCACTCGTGATTATTTAATGGGATGTGCTATTCCAGCGCTTACAATGTGCAGTCATAACGCAGTTGCGATTACATTGCAAGATGCGAGACTAGCTGCAAGCCTGCGTTGTTCTGTTCAGTCCTGGGTTTTGCATTAGGAAAGCTGTTTCCTTTGCTACATTTTGCACGGCCTATTTATGAAACGGGATTTAAATGACCCCTTAGATCTACAAGTACATAAATCCTGCTCGTACCAGCAATTGCATGGATCGTGTCTTTGAGGGGGTGAGATTAAAAATCCAATTGCATTTATTGATTGTGTAACCGTCAATCACCACCGAAACACCTCAATCTGCTTATGACAAGAAGTCAAATTTCCCATCTCGTTAGGTTCAGAATTTAAATTGGACTCATCTCAATGGGCAGGATTTATATTTTACATGAAGTTTAAAATGCTGCTTTAGATATTTCTTACTTCATGTCGGCTCTGATTATCAAGAGCTCTTCTAGTCAAAATTTAAGAGCTGCAATCACTGTGTCCGGTAGATGGCGTAGCGGTATATACATTATATACACAATGGGATTTATCAAAAGATATACCGCAATATAAAACTGGATACATCTGTATTTAAGCAACATTTTCAGCATTTTCACAGAATTCTTGAACATACATTGTTGTCTACACTAATATGTGCAGCAGATCTTCTAAACAGATATTTTTTTATTCTTTTCTACATGCTTCATAACACAGGGTTTTCTGTATCCCATAGCTGCTAATGCTATCATCACACAGGGTTTTCTGTATCTCATAGCTGCTAATGCTATGATCACACAGAGTTTTCTGTATCTCATAGCTGCTAATGCTATCATCACACAGGGTTTTCTGTATCTCATAGCTGCTAATGCTATGATCACACAGGGTTTTCTGTATCTCATAGCTGCTAATGCTATGATCACACAGGGTTTTCTGTATCTCATAGCTGCTAATGCTATGATCACACATGGTTTTCTGTATCTCATAGCTGCTAATGCTATGATCACACATGGTTTTCTGTATCTCATAGCTGCTAATGCTATGATCACACATGGTTTTCTGTATCTCATAGCTGCTAATGCTATGATCACACAGGGTTTTCTGTATCTCATAGCTGCTAATGCTATGATCACACAGGGTTTTCTGTATCTCATAGCTGCTAATGCTATGATCACACATGGTTTTCTGTATCTCATAGCTGCTAATGCTATGATCACACAGGGTTTTCTGTATCTCATAGCTGCTAATGCTATGATCACACAGGGTTTTCTGTATCCCATAGCTGCTAATGCTATGATCACACAGAGTTTTCTGTATCCCATAGCTGCTAATGCTAGATCACACAGGGTTTTCTGTATCTCATAGCTGCTAATGCTATCATCACACATGGTTTTCTGTATCTCATAGCTGCTAATGCTATCATCACACAGGGTTTTCTGTATCTCATAGCTGCTAATGCTATGATCACACAGGGTTTTCTGTATCTCATAGCTGCTAATGCTATGATCACACATGGTTTTCTGTATCTCATAGCTGCTAATGCTATGATCACACAGGGTTTTCTGTATCTCATAGCTGCTAATGCTATCATCACACAGAGTTTTCTGTATCTCATAGCTGCTAATGCTATGATCACACATGGTTTTCTGTATCTCATAGCTGCTAATGCTATGATCACACAGGGTTTTCTGTATCTCATAGCTGCTAATGCTATCATCACACATGGTTTTCTGTATCTCATAGCTGCTAATGCTATGATCACACAGGGTTTTCTGTATCTCATAGCTGCTAATGCTATGATCACACAGGGTTTTCTGTATCTCATAGCTGCTAATGCTATGATCACACAGGGTTTTCTGTATCTCATAGCTGCTAATGCTATGATCACACAGGGTTTTCTGTATCTCATAGCTGCTAATGCTATCATCACACAGGGTTTTCTGTATCTCATAGCTGCTAATGCTATCATCACACGTTTTGTTTTTTGTTTTTTTTCCCTCAGGTGGTGTGTTTTTTAAAACAGCTGGAAACCTGGGGAGGCAGGAAGCTGCCCAAGGCTGTGTGCTCTTGTTATCCCATCCTAGTTCGTTTAAGAACCAAATGACAATTTTCAGCATCGCAAGCTGCCTTTGCTATTGATTTTGGTGCAGCTCCATCAGAGCAAAATAAGAGAGTACAGAGAGAAGGGGAGGAATAGACTCCCTCTATAGCTTAAAGGTCATCTAGTCTTTCTTTAGAAGCATAATAAATAAGGACAAAAAGCAGCGATAGATAAGTCAGATCTGTGAATGCAGTGAAGGCAGGGCCCACTGAATTCTTTAAAGTTGCTATTTTATTGGAATTCATGTTCTCTTTGGCAGTCAGAATTACTCTCATTATTGTTAAACACTGAGGATTCAGCACAGTTCAGTTTCTTCTGTTATTCATTATTTTATTCGTTTTTTGGTGCCAATTCATAAAGCTGATGGTTTTTGTTTTTTTCTCCTGCAATAATAATCTGATGGGGGGGGGGGGGGGGGTGGGGGGGGGGGGGGGGGGGGGGGGGGGGGGGGGGTGACATGTTTTTATCCTTTCTCCTTTCTAAGTGGAATTTGCACTCATTTTAAAAGGTGCCAGGGTTCTGAAGTCCTCTAAAGTCGGCCTCTCATTTGGGGGTGGATCCAGGGGGGGCAGCAATCCTATTACAGCGCGTCATAAGGAAAATCTATTAAAGTCAATCGCTGACTTTGCTGGCATGTTTTTTAAACCTCAAAAAAAAAAAAAAAAAAGAAATCAGTATTGGAATTTATCCAAAAAAAAACAAAAATCATAAACCGTTTGGCACAGCTCATCACAAGTGAGAAGCTTCTTTCATTCGTAATACTGGTTTGGATTTCTACCAGGAACCCTTCACAGCGAAGGCCAGGCAATTCGTTATGAGATCGTTCGTCCAGAATCATGGCTAATAAATCATTATGAAACACTGAACACATGTTGTGGGTTTAACTTATATGTCTGTGCTTGGACTTTTGGGAATGTAATCTGCAAATGTAGCAACACCACTTCTACATGTATTCATCTGCATTGTTTTAGCATAACGCGCTACACTGCCCCCCCCCCATTATAAAGCATCTGTCAGGAGCCAAAGTTAAGAGATTACTTCTGTACAACTTCCCCATATAACAGTGAAATGAGAGCCACAACCACAGTGCAAGAGTTTGAAAATGGGGGCAGCGCTGCACAGCGAGTGTTAAAATGGGGGCAGCGCTGCACAGCGCGTGTTAAAATGGGGGGAGCGCTGCACAGTGCGTGTTAAAATGGGGGCAGCGCTGCACAGCGAGTGTTAAAATGGGGGCAGCGCTGCACAGCACGTGTTAAAATGGGGGGAGCGCTGCACAGCGCGTGTTAAAGCTATCCCTGATGTTGTGCAGGGGCCATAGCCAGGCTCTAAACCACACGTTCTGGGGCTCCCCGCTAATGGGAAACACCAGCAGACCTTTTGGCTCACAGGAAGTTTTCCTTTCCGTTCCTCTCCCGGCTGCCTGTATCTGTTCGGACGGTGGAGTCAATGGCGCAGGAGAAATCTCCTGCTGTCAGCAGGAAGCAGGTGGCTTCTTTCTTGCTCTTTCCCCTGGAGCCGGTGCGGATTGGCCACTTGTTGTCAGGCGACAGGGGCTTGCTCACCTCTCCAGACTCTTCGTCTGACAGCACCACGCTGGCGTCGCCATTCTGCTTTGAATCTGAGAAACAAAATGCAAAGTGCAGTTTGGTGGCGTGGTACAGGACAGCCCTAACCAGGGTGCGGGTCGTTAGAAGGGTTTTGCTGGGGATTAAGGGGCAGGCTTCCTCTTAATGGGCACTTTCTAGTAATAAATGTAGCAAGGTTAATTAGATATATTATTCAAAAAAGGACTGTTTCAAAAATGCCTTAAAAAAAAATGACAAACCCATTTCGCTGATATGAACTGGAGTCGCTAAAGTCCACATAAGGAACCCCCACATTCTACATCTTCACTGAAGTGTAACCAGACCAGACATGACACATCCTTGACCCCAAAACAGTCAACATTTTCTGATAACTCCCTCTGTGCTCAACTCTGGTCAACTAGGAATATGGCTGGCCAGACGGTCTGATCTAAGTAAGTCGAACAGCAACAACAACCTTTGATCACACCTGTGCCAAAATCTAACCAGCAACCAAGCCGACCAAACCAAGGTTTTCCTTGTAATAACAGCAGTCACACACTCAATGTGTGGAGGGGAAGGAAGCTGTTTTTTCTTGTCGGTTTCTTTCCTGCCCTGTCAGTCTTACTGAAAGCAGGTACCTCTTTTTTGCCAGTTTTTCCGAGAGGTGCCAATGTTTATAGATACAGTCCTGGCCAGCTGGCATGGGCAGCAAGATGTTTATGAACTGTAAATCTCGTCGCATTCCTTACATTCGTGTAGCATTGTCTCCCATGGTCTTCTTGCACTGCGAATCCCGCATTTAACATGGTGTTTATATGACTGTTGTAAGGATGTTTTTTAATTGTTTTTAATTCAAATCAAGCCAGCAGTTTGCAAACCCCTTTTTCACCAGCTTAGGGTGGTTTTAATAGTTAATCTCATTTATGAGTTCATCTCAAAACACTACCTTGTCCTACAAGAATCTTTAACAAACAAAATTGCTTAAAAACCAAACAGCACTTTTGTGCAAAGACTCCGAAGTTCTAAGCCTGGCACATAAGAGCTGGAACTTCTATTCACTTTATTGAACCCGTGCTTTGCAATGAATGATGTTCAGTTTGTCTCTCCCCCATTTATTATTTGAGGAAACTAAAGCAGAAAGGCTTTGAAGTGCTTTCTTATCCCCAGAGCCAGCGGGCTCTCATTGCACTTCAGAAGACCAGAGGGCTCTGAACTGGAAAAAAAAACTAAACAACTTTAAGGTTTTAAAAATCTATTTCCCAGCCCTTTTCAATCTACCATCTTCTGTGCCATTTTCAGATATCCTTAATTTTCTCAACACTATAAATTTTGTCTCAACACTATAAAGCAGCCCTGTGCTTTTGAATTTCAACTGAAATGTAATGTTTGGTTTTGTTCACTGAAGTAGGGTATGTAAAGATGCTATAATGTCTCTTTGCTGTATTAGTTTCAGAGCTTCACTATCTGCTAAACATAAGCTACCAGGCTTTGAAAAGCAGAGTGCTATGCATAGAAATTGTACAGCTATGACCAAAAGTTTTGCATCCCTATAGAATGAACACATTTTGCTTCACAAAGTCGAATGAAACCTGCTGAATAATGTTGCATTAACATATTGACTTACATACTGCTTTTGGTAGTTTTCCATAAACTTAATGAAAAAATTGACAAAAACAGAATAATGTGATATTTCAAAATCTAACATCAAATACTCTCAATCCTCAATCCTGTCTCAAATCTAAAACTGTAGGTGATGATGAGCCTTTGGCCCTGGCTGTCAAGCATGATTCCTCCCTACCTGACCGGTTCCTCCCAACAGCTTCCTCAGTCGCCAGTGGGAAGGTGTCGCTCTGGGTGCTGTTCCGAGGGGAGCTGATCTCTGATTTCTCCAGCTGGACGTTGGGGTTGTGTTTCTTCTTCTTGGGCAGCTTCTGCTTGGCCATGGCCAGTGAGTAGTACATCCCAAAATTATTCACGATGACAGGCACGGGCATGGCAATGGTCAGCACTCCTGACAGGGCACACACAGCCCCGACCAGCATGCCAGACCAGGTCTGGGGGTACATGTCTCCATAGCCCAGGGTGGTCATGGTTACTACCGCCCACCAGAAACTGATGGGGATGTTCTTGAAGGTAGTGTGCTCACTGGCTGTGGGGTCGTTGGGGTCGGCACCCAATCTCTCGGCGTAATAGATCATGGTGGCGAATATAAGGACGCCCAGAACCAGGAAGATGATAAGGAGACAGAACTCGTTGATGCTGGCCCTCAAAGTGTGACCAAGCACTCGCAGCCCCACGAAGTGGCGGGTCAGCTTGAAGATCCTGAGGATGCGTACGAAGCGTACCACCCGCAGGAAGCCCAGCACATCCTTGGCCGCCTTCGACGACAGTCCACTGAGTCCCAGCTCCAGGTAGAAAGGCAGGATGGCCACGAAGTCGATGACGTTCAGCAGGTTCTTGATGAAGACCAGCTTGCTCGGGCAGCAGATGATGCGGATGAAGAACTCGAAGGTGAACCAGACCACGCAGACGCCCTCCACCACGGTCAGCATGGGCTCCGTCTCCACTTCCAGGTAGGTCAGCGTGTATGTGCTGTTCACGTACTCTGTCCGGTTAACGATGCGGTTGAATGCCTCGTGCGTCTCCAGGCAGAACGTGGTGATGGAAACCACGATGAAGAACAAGGAGACGAAAGCAATGACCTGGAAGAGGCAGAGAGGGATAGAGGAGATTCTAGTAAGCATCTGCTTTTATGAATGGCCGCTCGGTTAATACTGACTAATAGACAACTCTGCTCTTAATGATAACAGACAGGCAATGATCATGTGTGGCTTATCCATGATAAATGTAGCCAGATTTTAACCTGTTCACAGGCCAAATCACACACTTTTCTAAACAACATGGACAGATCTCTGTCATGCATTGGTAATCCATAGTTATTGACCAGGAATTAGTTATTATGAACAGGTCAAAGAACTGGAAGGATCGTGGGTAGCTATGAACATTTGAGTGGCGATCCTTCGGGAGGCACAAATTGAAGCCGTCACGTTGACAGCGAGATAAATGTGTTTATTTTACAGACAGGGTGTGATTATGATATAAGTTCTGTGCTATGTTTTTTTTTTTCTTTTGATAGGGATTTTACCTTAGCGCACAGTGCCACCAGATGGCCAAATGGAGAAATGATCAAAAAAGAGCAGTAATGGGGGTAAAGCTAACAGGGAAGTGGCTGTCACCCGGTTGAAATTATCCAGATGCACGGCTAGGTGATTAGGCTCTAATTGACACTATGTTCTCTGTCCTTGTGCAATTAAAAGTTAACTGGTTTATATCAATACTTAATGGAAAGGGAGTTACATACTAGCGTGAAGAGCAAGCAAAGTTTCTCTATACCAGCGTTCCCATCATACACACACCAAATGACCAATGTGAGGAAATTCAGGGCTTAAGAGCCACAATACCTAATGAAGTGGACAGCTTTCAGGAGAACTAGAATTCCTTGTATCAAGCAGGATGGTTTCAGCATCTGCTAGCTGGCCCGTTATTATCCCCAAGCATCACTATTCCACCCTCCCCCTTGTGCCATTTGTACTGATCTAACGTTATATCTGTCTTCTATTCTATATCTATTTGTAGTGCTCCTTTGGTTGTCTTTGTGACGATGGCTGGTCCACATCATCTCACTGAGAGAGGTCAGAACCCCCTGTAACCATGGCGATCGGCTGCAGCCTCTCTAAGCACCAATGTAATGGGTCAAACCCTGCCTGTTACTTCACTGCTGAAGAACAAGACATATTGATATTCTATTGCCCCTATATTTAGAGAAAGAGAGCAGGGCTCATGCAACACTGCTAGAGACACACTGCCAGTAACTTGACACAGCTTTGTGCTGATGTGCCCTGTTCCTTAAGCTTTGTAGAGAGAGCCTAGTATTGTCATTATTTCTGTTGCTGTTTGCTTGGGGGAGCAGAGAGAACCCACAGTGAAGCAATAAGGGAATGCCTCTGTAATTCCAAATGAATTCATCACTGTTTGTTAGTGCCATCTGAACTTAGAACGGCAAGAAGACAGATGATTATATACTTAGAGGCTCTGCACCAATCATCCAACACAGTCTTTCTTACATCGGGGATATGGAATTTCAGATCCTGTGGCTAAAATCACTCCCCTTCGTTTAAAAAGTAATTGTAGGATTCTAATTCAGGTTTTTTACCAGTGCCCCTGTTGCTAAGTGCTTTAGAATTGCTGTAGAAAGCGTTGCATGTGTATATAAACCACCACTGCCCCAATCAAAGCAGACAATAGTTATACAAATCTTTCTATAGCTGGACTATTTTAAACGCTCTTTTTTTAGCACTGGAGCTGGTGTTTAGACTCTTAGCTGCCCCGCTGTCTGAATCCACACTGGAGATCAGGCTTGTCTTCTGGGCAGTGAGAGGAGAGAGGGGGCCTGTGGAGAGGCAGGTCAAATGAGTTTGATGATCTCCAATATGCAAACCTTTCGGGTCAGGCTGGGATTCCTGGTGCGCAACAGGAGCCCTAGCTGCGCCACATCGCCACCTGCCACTGGGCCAGACCATGCAAGTGACCCACACTTCACAGGTCTGACCCACAAAATGACATTAAAACGGGCAGACCCGCGACAGTCATTGCACAACCTGCAAAATAAAACTCATAGGTAAGATCCCATTTGAGGTTAATCTTGGCTGGTTTCCAGCCTCAGTGCGCAGCGCCAGACTAGAGTCTGAATAAGCAGATGAGTGTACATTGTTTGGGTGATTGGAAAAACAATGTTGCTATTATCTTTTTTTTTTATTGATTCAAAATTAATTGTAATAATTTGGGTCAGATTATAATATTGATTGTGTTATAAATATTGATTGGGTATAATATTGATTGTGTTATAAATATTGATTGTTCTTAAAGTCTTTAAGCAAAGAGGAATCAATTTGGATCGTTTTGATGTGTGGTGCTGATGATCAATGGAGTGTAGCTGTCTGATTTAACAGAGCTTAATCGCATAATTGCCTATGATGCTTGACTTATGGGGCTAAATTATTGAATATAACGGTACACAGCCTTTCAGTTTGAGTCAAGAGGTTGTGATTTAAAGAATGAGTTTAGCTTTATTCAACATCTTCTAGGATATCCTTGAAGAAGGCTTGACCTCCTGTAGCCTTCAATTTCCCCGGAATCTAAACACAAGCCGCCCGAGCCTCATTGCTGGATTGAAAGCTAATTCAAGTTAGTAACAGACATTCCCCGGGCTGCTGAAATGAGAAGGATCGCTGAGGGCTGCTCACAGACTGATCTGCTACAGGACTGGAATGAATCTCTCTGTGGATATTCATCTTCATCGCTGTCATCATCATTACCACCTGCATCGTCCTCCAGCCAGCTAGTACAGAACCAGTCCAGTCAACTCACAATAGGATCTGTGCCACAAAAAATACAGCAGCTCTGTTTTGCCACGTAGCTCGTAAATCTTTTATTGATTTGCCCAGTGTGTGTTTTTTTTCAGTCGGAGCAGTGGCGCTTTCTGAAGTTAACTAAGCTGTTAAGTGGGAGAAATGGATCTAATCCATTATCCCATATGAAACAACAATATGACATTGATAATTGTAAAGTCTTTTGTCTGATACAGTGAAACCTACACAAATCAAAAGTCATACAATGGATACTAATTATTACAGTCAAATTGTTAATATGGCATTCCCAAACACGAAATTATCATAAAACATCAATAGTGCCCCTGACTTTCCAAAACCAATAGAGCGGTCAAACCCTCCTGCAAAAACGGCTTAAAAAGGGAACGCTCAGCTGGGCAGCTGTACCGCAGTGCAGCCCTGCGCCAGGCTTGCATGCAATACTGCACTGGCATCCTGACGAGCACCAAGGCAATTTGGTATCACACCCTGAGGAGAAACACTTGAAACTGCTCGAGATCTCACTCCAGTCTGCAGCCCCTGACCACTTCACACCCGTCAATAGATGTCCATCACTTGAGATAATCAGGAGCAGTGCAGAAAGTGTGTGTGTGTGTCTGAATGAGTGAGTGTGTGTGTCTGAATGGGTTTGTGTGTGTCACTATTTAAGTATGTCTTTGTTTTCGTGGATATTATGTCTGTGTTTATATGTGCATGCCACTGTTGCTGTGTCTGACTGTCTTTCTGTCTGTGTGTCTCCTTGCAGATTTGTGTCCTCTCTTGAGTTCTCCTGGGTTTCAGCACACTGCATCGCCCCGAGCTGTCACCAATCTGCAAGTGCATACAAATGCATAGTGACAAAGAGCTCCAACTTTTCAAACGTATAAACTCAGGAGAAAGTAAAACAATTGTCACGTACAAGATCTGCAAATAACGGCTTTTAGCACAGTGGCAACACCATGGTACTCAAGATGGTATGGCTTCAGAGACCATGCACAGAGCTCCGAGGAAAACAAGCAATAAACATTAATAACACAAGCAAAAAATATTAGCTTTGGGTTCAGCTATCCTGACTGCAGTATTTATTAGGAGACTGGCTGGCAATATCCTCTCAGTGCAGCTCAGATTACACCTTAAAGGGAAGTCATTTTATCCATAATGTTCTGCACTGTTATCAGCTGCAGGATAGAAACCAAAAGCACGTCCCATATAAAACGGCCAGAGGTTCTTGATAATAAAAGGACTCTGCACTTTAACAAGCTTAGCCAGCTGTTATATTAGCTGGCGGGAGCATAACAAATGCTAAAGGCCTTCAAAGAGCTAGTTCAGTCAGACTTGAAAGAGTTTGCTCTATGAGTGTTGACCTGGGACCCTGTTCAGCATCTCTCTCCCTGAGCGCGGTGGTTTGACAGGGGCCTGTAGTTCCAATAGCAACCCCCACATTGCTTTCTTGTGTTATTTCTCTTCGAGCTGCGGTGCTTGCTAATTTTAGGGACAATGTGACTAAAGTCAGGCTGGGGAAGGACAGCCTGGGCTCTGCCCTTCTATCTCAGTCATCCAGACCAAAGCAACCAATCCTTGCTGCCAGTCAGACCTGGGCTCTGCCCTTCTATCTCAGTCATCCAGACCAAAGCAACCAATCCTTGCTGCCAGTCAGTCCTGGGCTCTGCCCTTCTATCATCGGTCAGCCAAACCAAAGCAAACAATCCTCGCTGCCAGTCAGTCCTGGGCCTCTCTCAAGTAGAGATGAGCCAAAGTGCTGTGCTTTGTTTTATAAAGGGCTCTCTGGGATGATTCCTCTTGAAGGAGGATAGGCTCTGTGTAAACCTCAGACTGCTGTGGTGTGAAGCACTGTCCACTCTGGGCTAAGGACTGTGCAAACTGTATATAAACAACCAATTATAAAAACAAACAACTTAATTCTTTATTACTGTATTATCAGAGCCAACAAGTCCCTCTCCGAATTCTTTGCTTGTAAACATATGCAATGGGTAATGCTATATACAGCACACTGTGGTGCAGTGACAACTCTACAGCATGATACCAAGGGGTATTAACACTGAATGAAATAACAGCAGAGTGCAATTATGTACTAATGCAGTCATAGGGTAATTGTAGCACTCTGCATTTATAATTTGATTATCCTCCTTGAGTTATAGTTGCGTAACTGCTGTCCTTGCACAGACAGGGAAAGAGTACATTATAAATGGTACAATGGAAAACACTTGGAGTACTATAAAATAATTGCAAATGTGCATACAAGTCAAGCCCCCATTCCACAGGACAAACACTACCTGGAAAGTGGACTTGTAACCATTTGTGAACTGGTACGTGCGGCTGCACAGGGCGGATTGAAGGAGAAAAGCTACCTTTTGCATTGTGGGAAAACGTTTGTGTTGTAGTTTGGGCAGCGTTATTTAACAGCCACACCGAACCCTCTGAGCTCCCCTGGGTTTAATGCTATTGAACAGAGAGCAGGCTGGGTCTTTACAGCAGACTGCACTCCACTCTGATGCAGGCTCCTGACCCTGGGCACTGTGCTGTGATGCAGGCTCCTGACCCTGGGCACTGTGCTGTGATGCAGGCTCCTGACCCTGGGCACTCCACTCTGATGCAGGCTCCTGACCCTGGGCACTGTGCTGTGATGCAGGCTCCTGACCCTGGGCACTGTGCTGTGATGCAGGCTCCTGACCCTGGGCACTGTGCTGTGATGCAGGCTCCTGACCCTGGGCACTGTGCTGTGATGCAGGCTCCTGTGCTGTGATGCAGGCTCCCACTGTGCTGTGATGCAGGCTCCTGACCCTAATGCAGGCTCCTGACCCTGGGACTGTGCTGTGATGCAGGCTCCTGACCCTGTGCTGTGATGCAGGCTCCTGACCCACTGTGCTGTGATGCAGGCTCCTGACCCTGGGCACTGTGCTGTGATGCAGGCTCCTGACCCTGGGCACTGTGCTGTGATGCAGGCTCCTGACCCTGGGCACAGTGCTGTGATGCAGGCTCCTGACCCTGGGCACTGTGCATGCCGCTCCCCTCTTAAAGGCGACGGCTGCTGTGGGCACAACATACTGGCCGAGAAGCTGCTATTAATAATTAATTGCATCCAAGCAGTAGGCAACACTCCTGCCGAGCACACCTCCCGCTGAAAGCGGTTTTCCTCAAAGGAAATTGTACAGCAGCTGGGCTTAATGAAAGTGTGCACCTGTCATCTGGCTAATTATACAGGCAGAAGCAGGTTCTGGAAAATATTACACCGTGCTGTAAAATATAAGCCATTGAAAAACGGTGAGCTGGGGAGATGGAACACCTGCTTAATATAACAGTATGGGGGTCTGTATATCTGCTCTGCACAAAAACACACACACACACACACACACACACACACACACACACACACACACACACACACACACACACACACACACACACACACACACATCTCTTCTTCTCATGCCATCTATCTTAACTGCCCTGGGTTCTCAGATAGAGAGGTACATGTGCTAGCTGTCCTAATTTGGATTTGCAAGGTATTCACTGCGGACAGGAATTCTGCTGCTGACACACCAGCAGTCTCAATTGAAATGTTTACACACACACACACACACACAGCTCATTCATTACAAACCTGCTGGTTCAGTGATGGTTTTGTCAGAACAAAAAGGTGAGCCATCCATCAAAACAAGCAACAAATTCTTCATTATGTTTTTACAACCCTGTCTATGAGAGCTGATAAGCCATTGCTCAGGTAAATTTTGTTCACAGTCACTGTTGGGACTTTACAGCACACTACGGTGCAGAGACACTGCTACAACACGAAGCCAAAGGGTATTAACACTGAATTAAACAACCACACAGTGGAATTAAGCTGCATGTTTTAACTGCACCACAGCAGCAGAATACAGAACTCCTAATAATAACGCAGTCCTGGGGATATTATGGCAACAGTGTGATCAAAGCGCTCTTAATTAGCATTTATAATTTCATTATCATCCTCAGGTTTAAAAAAATTGCCCATGTACTTATAGGGAATAATAGAATAACACAGCAGAAAATGCAAATCTGCATACAATTTAAGGCATGCTTTTGCAGCAACCCCAAACGCTATAATAACCCTTAACCCTGCCTCTGGAGATCCTAACCTAACCCAGCCTAACAGTTATTACTGTGCAACAGAGAGAGTTCCAGGTCAATGCATTTCATACAGGGCAAAGCCTGCTCTGTCACAATTACTGTCTAAACCTTACGCTCAGGTGATTTGATGCTTGACACACATTCACCACAGCTACTTCTCATAAGAAAAAAACCGTCAGATAGCTTTGAATCTTCAGATCTCTTTATAGCCCACTGCTTTGACTTGATGGAGTTGTTTTTGTTTGGTTTTGCTCTGTGACATTAGCATGAGAAAGCCTGCAAGCCCAGATCCTGCTCTCTGATAAATGAAAGCAGCTCAGTTGCTATACTGTGATCAGCCCCCTGGAATACAAATAGGGCAGACGGCTCTTTAAAGACATGCCGTGCGCGAGGCCTGACCTTTACTGTTCCTCTGAAATCAGGAGAGAACCTTCATTTAGAATTCTGTTCTAGTGTTCCACTGAACCGATCGAAACAGCAGTGGATCTAATTGCTGTTTACATAATTAATCTGATCACACGTGTACATTGACATTTTTTTTATTTTTTTTTGTGGAATTTAATTTATGTGAACCAATAAAAACAGACCTTTAAAAAAAAAAAAGATTCTTATTGTATTTAAAGAAAGAGAATGCGAGACACTGGGGCTTAACATATTTTAAAATACTTTATTTCAGAAGGTGGTAACCTTACAAGCCCACAGTTAAATAGAAACACAGGATCTGTCTGCATTTCCTGTTTTGATCACAGAGCTGCACAGACCTTCCATTGGTATTTAGAGGGCCGAAAAAGATTGTGCTGTGTCGTTCTCTCTGAGTGAAGAGAAGGGCAAGCAGGGTTATACCGGCCGAGAGAAAGCTTCGACAAAGAGGCTGCCCTTCTGCTCTAGCTGAACTGCAGTCTGAACTATGGAAGGATGTAGTGTGCAGGAATATCAGCGGGACAGGGTTTTAGGACGCAGCTGTGATAATCCCATTTAGGCACAATGCATTGGTTCACATAATTTCATAAAGAGCCATTGTGATAGTTCATTGAAGTCTGCCAGTCTGTCAAGAGTACAGTAACCCTATTCAGCTCTGCTATGTTACAGTAAAAGCCTGAATCTGGTTAATCTTAAGAATTACCAGCAACTGCCTTTACCAAGTAAGCTGGAAAACGTCTGGAATTATAAAGGAGTGTAGTGTAATGTATTGTGCCACACGGTAACAAGGGTCCCGCTTTGACTTCTTGTTGTTTTTAATGTACGTTTAACCACGCCACCCTGCAGAAAACAGTTTGCAAGAACTCCATGCAAAACAAAGTCTAGACCAAATAACTAAACCCAATTAATGACGCACCACCAGCCTGTTGATGTGGGAGGTTGGGTGCTTAAAGTCTAAAGACGAAACTACCCTGGACCTGAGATGCTCTTATCTGACCCCATATAGGCCTGAACGCTGAGGGGCGCCATACACCAAAAAACAAACAGGCACAGCAAACTGAAATAAATCTCAAACTGGATGCTCTTCCCGTCCCTAGCTCCTGAGAGTTGTTTTCTAGTGTGCTGCTGATTCGATTGGCTCTGCAATGGGTGGTCTTCTTTTGGCTTGCTGTCAGAAAGCCTCTATAAAAGCAGAGCTCTGAATAGCTCTGTGGCACGGGGTACCCCGCCTCTCGTACAGAGCCTGAACTCACCTCCCACCGGGCTCCCTGTAGAGGAGACACGGCTGCTTCCGACGGTGGCTGCTGCTTGCTTGATAAATATCAGACGAAGCTCTGGAGACATGTCTGGGCGTGGTGTGGGCACACGAGTGTGTGCGCTTCTCTAGCTTCAAAACCAAGCATATTCGCACGTTGGAGTACACAGCGTGTTGGAGTCAGCTTCTTGGAGTGTGCATCTGCTCCCATGCTGCCGGTCCCTTGCAGCGCCATGGTGCCCTATTGCCACCAGTTGTGCCGCATCAGGACCGCTGTGGCATATTTGCTTCAGTGACATTGCTGGTAATTCTGCTTTTGTACCATCGGAATGCTCCAGTAATGTTTGCAAAACTAGTATTTATATTTAGCTTTGATGTTCCAAAAAAAAATACTTTGGGCCTGATTTTCTACTGTGGGCAAAATACCAATGTAACACATTTACTATGGTGAGGGCAATTTGCCAGTGATTTTCCCATAGGAGGAAATACAAGTGTGAGGCTTTAGATGGAAACACCTAAATATAGCCTGATATAGCTGATGAGATTTTGCAGGCAGCTGCAGTAGCCCAAGCCCTCCTGCCCTCAAAAGAACAAGACCAGGGACCAGCTGATGCCAGCTGCCCGCAGTGCTGCGCCTGTCACCATTGCCCACACGTCTCACGCCTCAACGGTGACAGATGACCTCCGACTTCCTGCCTGTCTGCTCATTACCGATTCATTCCAGGGGGACGCCAGTCATATTTGCTCTGAAATCTCAATTTACATGTGAATGTTCTAGAACACGATGACAGTTCTGAGGTGGAGTTCCAATCCTAAAGGGATGCATTGTCTTCCAGGATCAACCCGTGAGGAAATAAGATCTTAGATCTGTGAGTCCAGGTGTTTTTACCTTTTCTCTAACATGTCAAGACTGTACACTTATTCTGTTGGAAGAATCTTAATAGCAGCAAGACTATGATGTTGAGAGTCGTGTTAGGAGAATACTAGGAACCGGATAAGCACTGGGGGCCCAATGTCTCTGCAACACTAAACCATCCATGCACACTCTGGCCCCCCCCACCTCCCCCACCTTGCAGCAGGCACAACCGTCACACCTCTCGTGATAGCAGAGCCTGGAGGCTGTGTACAGCGGTGCACAACTCACACAAGCAGAGTGAAGGTCCGTTTGTTTGCTCCGAAAGAAAACCCATAATGAAAAAGGTCACAGATTATGAGAGACTATTGCCTGCTGCAGCCCAGGGATGAATAGGATCGATTGGTTCTAGAGATCAAAGCTGGGGATAAAGCAAATATCTTTAAAAAAAGAATGCAGTCGACACATAGATATACTGCAGATCTTATATACTGCACAACAGAGAATATTTACACTAGACACATAGACTTGCATACAGGAGGCATGTTTATCACGTGTTTAGATGTGACTAAGATTTACACACATAGGCCTTTCAGCAAGACATGACTAAATGTGAATGAGCATCACAAATACAAGTATGCATGCAGGACACAAGGCATAGATGCATGTGAAAGTGCTTTGAGTCAAAATAAAGCCCCACGCATAGAAGATAAATGTGCTGCCTGAATACAGACAATATTTTTTGTTTCTATAGTACAGTCACGGCAGCATATTTTGTTTCAGCATTATTTAATATTCCAAGCATTCTAAGGGCAAATCCTAGTGATTATATCCCTCTAGCTCAGCCAATCAGAGTGCAGAGAATCTTCCCACTGAACTGAGCAGCGATGGAAGGGCACGGTGACCAGGCAAAGTGGATGTGAGGAGAAGCAGCTTGCCAGGAGAGCTCCATGGAGGGGGCCCAGCCAGCAGCCAGTACTGCAATATGAACCCGCCGATCGCCACACAGGCATGCAGAACCCCTAATTGTCACCAATGAAGCCCATTTCAGTTAAGCAAGGTTGACAAACATTTTGTGAGTGGCATGAAACTGTCATTAAATATGCCTGTCAGTCTCACGCAGCATGAAGGCATTACCCATGATCCCAGCTGGGCTGTCAGGAAGACAAGGATGCTTTCAACACCTAACGACTGGACTGCAGCAAAATGTACCAATGGGGGTGGCCATGTGTCCCAGCAACGCTCTCGTCTGGTTCCTAGGAACTGCTTGATGGATTTTGGTCAAGTAGACTCTTAAAGGATCCCAATAATCCGGATTCAACAACATCGCTGGGTAACCATTCCTTACCACGCTCTGCGCCAGCGTCTCCCACCCTCTGCCAACATTTAAATATTTTCCAACACTGTCCAGGTTTCAATGCTGCGCTTCAGGTATATAGAGTTAAGTTCAACTCCTCTTAGGATCTGAAAAGCTTCAGTCAAGCCCCTCTCCCAATTCTTCTTTGCTCTAGGCTAAATAGATTCAGTCTCCTGAACCTTTCCTCCTTTAAACCCAGGGATTCTCCAAGAACATGGGATCCAAGAACAGAGTATTCTACATGCCATCCTGCCAGTGCATTACAGATCCTATACAGCACCTATATGGGATTAATATACTCCCTCCCGTCTCACCTATACACATATACCTAATCAAAGCACTGTCCTTTATGGGCAATGGAAAAAGATGTAGATGTAGCCCAGTTCTGGTTTATTAAGCTCACTGTAAAACCTTTAACTGCTCTACAATGGGATTCATATCCTCATCTCTTCAGTACATGTCCAGATGCTTGTTTTCTTCTATAATTTGAATGAGATGGAATTATTAATGTCAGCTGTTCTCAAAGCACTGTCATGCCTCGTTTTAAATAGCGGGGTTGTATTTTAAGACATGCACATGGTTTGAGTGGAGATCAATGCAATCAGATCTCCATTCACTGTCTCTTCTGCCCTTTACTCCCACTCATCATTAACTTCCTCAGTGAGTCATTGATACCCCTGTACACGTTTACACAGAGAGAGACACTCACACAGACACACACAGACACACACAGAGAGACACACACAAGACACTCACACACACACTCACACAGATACATGGTCTCTCCCTCACTGTGTAGTTAGTGCTGGGATGGCAGCTAACAGCCCCTGTCTGCAGCAACAATAACAGCAAGCCTAGTTTTCCAACCAGAGTTTGAGAAACGGCAATGCTTGCCAATCGTTCCATCTGCAGAAAATCCCCCAAAGCTGTTTGAGATTGCAAGCCGCTGAAGGGCCAACCCTTCAGAAGGGTGTTATCCCTTCTGAGAGGATCTGTCGTTTTCATTAATGGGATGATTATCCAGTCACTGAATGGCTTGTGGAATGACACTGAAGACACCTAATATGCACATCTGTTCTGTAATGTATTATCACATTTATATAGGCATTGTGGCAATAGCTCCTAATTGGACTATAATGCCATTCCACTAGCAGGGAAGGGGGGAGGGATTGATATTGTGTATCACTGACATTATATTTCATTTTATGTAACGTGTGTTGAAATGCTTTGGCAACACTGGATCACTCCTGTCATGCTAAACAAGCCAGTTTGAATTTGAGAGAGAGAGAGAGAGAGAGAGAGAGAGAGAGAGAGAGAGAGAGAGAGAGAGAGAGAGAGAGAGAGAGAGATGCAATCAGTTTGAACCTGAAATAGAGCTGCTGTGTTATTTAATGTGTCTGAGACTAAAGCAGGTGGGCAAACATTAATAATCAGAAATCAATTGAGACGCTAAGAGATCCTGTTTCTGATCAGCTGCTAAATTACCATCACAATACAAGGTAACCCTTATTAAATTATTATTATAGTAAGGTAAATAAATAAAACAAAAAACTCCAGAGCTGCCCTATTCCTTGAAACATTGTTTTGTGCTGTAAGTAAAAAGACGACAATGGGATATAATAGCATGTCTGTATAACAAAACATCAAAGACGCATGAAGATCTCAATAAACACCATACGGGCGTGTCTCTTTAATTAACTCCTATTTTTTGAAAGGAAAAAAAAAAACTGTTCGTTTAGTAAAAAAAACAAACCAAAAAAAAAAAAAAAAAACTGGAACCAAACAGTTGAGTAATACAATGCGAAGCTGCTAAAGGGCGCTGCACAGGCTCATACCCTAACATTAAACATTGTTTTCACCTTTCCAAAAAATAGGAGTTAATAAAAGACTGCCGTTCAAAAAGGGACTTTCGGAGTACTGCTGTTATCTAAAAGGTCAGTTTAAATGGGATTTTATCCCCCACACCTATCCACCTCGGCTATATCTGATCATAGTATTTAAGTCAATTGGTTTAAAAAAAAAAGTTTGAAAAAAGTCCGCGCGCAGTAGTCAAAGCATAATATACAAACTATAATATACAGAAACATACCGTGGCTGCTCGATGTGTACCTAATGAGAGCTAATAAAGGTGGGGTCCAGCCGAACAGATAACAACATTGAATAGCATTTACAAATAATCCACTATTTTCAAATAGGAAATTCATGAGGCTTCAAATGCTTAATCAGCTGTTGAAAAGCGAGTAAGAGCAAGCCTATGCGCGTCCAATTCCAATACACACCTGTAGAGTCGCCTCCCCTGCTTGTACAGAACTGTCTGGGGAGGTGGTACAGGACAGGGAAAGATGTTGCACTCGTGTTTAATCAAATATTTTGCTTACCCTGGCTGCCATAGACGAGTATGGGTCTTCAAAAAGGGCCCATATTTTAGGCTGCCAGACCTCCCAACAGCCTCGTGATCGATCTGGGCATCCGTCAATAGCCAGGCTCCTTGGCACGTCCTTGCTATCATTGGCATCGTCCAGGTCTGGAGGCTCGAATATATCCAGCGCCTCTTCAGCGTCCCTGTGCTGCCGGTACGTCATCCAGCAGCAGGGTTCCACGTCGGTCTCGTCTATCCCCCAAAAGGCCAGCTCTTCCTCGAACAAGGGTCCGCAGACGTCGGCCGGGCAGTGGAGTTTGCCAGTCCGGTAGTAGTTTAAAACATAGGCAAATATCCCCGGGTGCCGGTCGAAAAATAACTCTCTGTGGCTAGCGTCGAAATCCAAATTGCGCTGAGGGTCCGGGTCCGCCAGTCTTGCCAGCCTGGTGCCTGGCAGCGTCCGAAGGGTGCTCTTGTATGTTTCGTGTCGGGTACCCCCGACGTTGATGATAATCTTTTCTGAATCTTCTCCCCGGCCCATTTCTTCTTTCAGACATGTTTTGGACGGAGGCTTGTTGCCAGACTTGCGCCCTCGGTAAGATGAGACACACACCGAGCTGATCATAGATTTAGATGGATCGGTCGCCCTGTCCCTCTGCTGTATGAAATGTCCCTTCCTTTAACTCAAAGACAATCGGAGTCGAGTGGGCTACCTGGGATAATCTGTCCTTGTGTCATTGAGAATTGATCCTTATGGCGACTGCAATAAATATCTGTCCTGTTCGATATCAAACAGAAAAGTCTATTGATAAACAAGGAGGTAAATGATCCTCACTGCACAGGAGGAGTGTATTAAAATATATATTCTCTCAAATAACCGCTGGTTCTAAAATATATATTAAATGTACTTAGATTTTGTTTTCTTTTAAAACAAATAGCAGCAACAGGCTATGGATTGATATAATAAAATAAAGCTGTTCTAATCGATAGCCAGTTGTCTGTATTATTAAATTAAACTTGGTTAAAATGATTAGTGATGAAATAATAATAAAATAATACGATTTTAATAGCTTTGATGAAAGATTTGGCAAAATGGCAGAATAGTTGGTAATCACAAGGTCTTGTTGTTTACCTCGAATTTCTCAGCTGCGCTGAAGAATGAACAGTTAGTCACGCCTACAGCCTACAGATTTCCTTTCCTTAATAAAAAAAACATTCCTGTGTCTACAGTACAGTCTCTATATTATATTAGTATACGCCTTGATATCAGAACGGAGCTCCAGGTCTGTAGTCTTCTGTACAGGCGGTTATCATCCTTCTTTCCTTGTAATTTCCAGTCTGTTCGTTATCTCTCACCTTTCTCCGCTTGTGTTGTTGATATCCACCAATATCGATCGAAGAGGCAAACTCTATTTTAATTCAAAACCAGTATTACTTTTACAGCCCGTTATCGTTGCAATAGCAATCCGAGTGAAATCTCGTTATCTGGGTGACTTCGCCCTTGTAGAATTTCGTTATAGTCTTGCCTCACCCGTGCATAGATCTTGCCAAAGGAAAAAATGACCTGTTGCTTTCTCTTCAAATCTGCCTTCCCATATGTACCCAGGCGAGACGATCCAGACGGAGGCTTCGCTAGACAGCTGCAATTACCTATTCTATTCCTGCGGCTTTGTTTGAATGGACACAGGCACACCACGCTTCTCTTTTCGGTGTTTTAAAGCAGCCCCAGCACTATCGCTGACTTATTTTTGATTCAGTCACAGCTGAAACGCGACCCTCCTCTTGATATGTTCCGCCTGATTTCCAGTTGTACAAATTGAACCCCCCTCTCTCTCTCTCTCTCTCTCTCTCTCTCTCTCTCTCTCTCTCTCTCTCTCTCTCTCTCTCTCTCTCTCTCTCTCTCTCTCTCCCTCTCTCTCTCTCTTTTTCCTGGCAACAGCAACCTGATGAATGGGCGTGTTGCTCTGGAGCCCTCAGGAGAGGACAGCATTCGATATTTACTAACTGGAAAGACCAGCACTCATCTGCGCTTCAACTAGCGCGCCGGTGGTGGTTCACTCCCTTCGGAAGATGCGCTGGTTTTGTCTTATTGTCGAGTTACGCACGGCGCCTGGCTGTTTTCTGTGTTGTCACTGCTTTCCCTTTACAGACCCGTTGATAAGTATCACAGTGTATTTGTTGCATGCAGTCAGTAGCCTATCGTAACCGAGGAAGCAGGCGTGCTGCAGAAAGTATTTCGTAGACATGGGTGTTGGCACGGAGCATCTCAAAGTCTGTCTCCACCGTACAGTCCTACATGTTATAATGACAATATACACACGATGCGATGTTTTGCGGGTTGCTTTCTTAACAAAATGCAATGTATAACCAAGTGTTTATTTAGCTATGGGGTTCAAAGCGTAGCTGGTTTATCACCCAGAGGCTACAGAAAGGCACGTGGTTAGACAGGCTGATACAGGGAGTTATAATGTGTAGACGCATAGACAGCTACACATTTTTACATCAAAAATTGTATTGGAGTCCAGGGCTTGTAACGAGGAGGTCACCAGTTCAAATCCCACCTCTGCCACTGACTGACTCACTGTGTGTGACCCTGAGCAATCATTAGCTGATTAATCAATTTATAGAACATGAAATCCACTTTAATCCATCAGTCACGAACACTTTAAATACAGGCATTACATCAATAATGAATACCCCCTTTACTAGCTGAATAATAGATAGATAGATGAATGTGCTTAGATGGGAGAGAGGTTTGTTGAAGTGATGATATATCTATTCAGATAATGTAATCTATTTGTTTTAAGGAGGCGCTGGTAATTAGCGCTCTTTCCTACCCTTACTCCAGTCCCCAATGAGACGGAACATTATGGAAACACACGCCTCGTCACTTAGCGTGACCGTTTCCTTGCTAAGTGCCTATAGTGTTCTTCCCTCGGATAACTGTAAGCAAGCCTCCAATTACATTTCCATGGAGTTGGGTTGTAGTCTGCTATTAAATGTCAAGCCCTCACCCTCAGAGGCAGTGTGAATCAAATATGATCATGCATAGGATTCCTACAGGGTTCTCATCAAGCACAGAAACACCAGAACAGCCAATAATCTTAAAAAGGCTGGATCAAGCTTGCGGATTTCTTAATAGCTGCTGTTTTGCCAACTGCAGTCACTGATGCTCAAAATCCTTTTGAGTTGCAGAAGTGCATTGAAAGATTATATGTATTATTGTGCCCTCAGGCTTACCATTCACATCTTAGTTTTGCTGAGATACAATTTTAAAAGTAAAACTTTTATCTTTCAATTGCATTGTAAATGGAATGAAGAAACACACACACACACACACACACACACACACACACATACATATACACATATATATATATATATATATATATATATATATATATATATATAATATATATATATCTCAGTCTCAGAAACCGGAGATGGAATTGTTTTTTCCTGTAACTCACTTATTATTATTATTATTATTATTATTATTATTATTATTATTATTATTATTATTATTAATTTATTTTTATAAAACCCTTGTGATACTAATATTAAAGAAGTCGAGGTTCAGCGGTACAGTTAGGTTTATTTTAAGCGTCGTGTTTCAGGGCTGTACAGACGTTCTGCCTCGTTATCCGTTAGGCTTCAGCTTTATTTGGATGATTGCCTCTGCCTTGTTTTAATTTCCCGTTCCTCTGTAGTTTCTCTGAGATACGAATGCGTCTGTACTGCATGAATGCCAATGCACCTTACAAGTTTATACAGACGTCAACAAACTGTGGTCCGCTGTCTCCCTCTGACGGTCACATCGTTGAATGTTTTAGCTGCGTGTTAATGTCCACTTCAGCGATCAGAAATTAGAAGAATTAGAAATGGGAATTCTAGAATGTGCAATGTTATTTATTTAGTTACAATAAAAGATTTGCAATAACAGCGTTATAGACTTGGGTTTGG
Source organism: Polyodon spathula (assembly GCF_017654505.1). Lineage (NCBI taxonomy): Eukaryota > Metazoa > Chordata > Actinopteri > Acipenseriformes > Polyodontidae > Polyodon > Polyodon spathula. The sequence goes on along the minus strand of NC_054558.1, from coordinate 2,558,475 downwards.
ACCGGATTGGACCGTTGCAAATGAGCAGAAGAGTCCCGTCCTGCACGGAGATGGGTGAGAGTGGCCCGATCCAGTAACCTTAGCTCGGGAGTGACACACCAGCTTCAGTCGCGTCGTTCAATTTACACGAGGCACAATACTGGCACAGCAAAACACTATTTATTTATTTATTTTTCCCGCCTGCACTGTGTTGTCTTCGTTTAAAAGGAGAAACACGTTTACACTGCCAAGTAATTCATTTAGTATCGTCGAAAGGACGTTTATTATTGTCGGGTTTGTTTATTTATTTATTTTGGCGAGAGAATGCTGTTTTTTTTTGTATTTTCAAAGTGTATTTCAGTTTATCAGCAAGCTCACCTCTTGTTGATAAACAGTTGAAATAAATACGTAAACCAGTTTAGACAAAACCCCCCAACCCCCCTTTATAACCCCCCCCCCGTATGCAGAATGATCGACACTGCAATCCACCCAATCAGATTCTTTAGCAGCTAGTAAAAGAAGACGCCGAGCTACCTCCCTCTTGTGATCAAAGTGCAAATCACTAGAATGCATCTTTTTTATGTCTAAAAAAAAAAAAAAAAAAAACCATCATACAGCTAGAAATGAAATAAAACACGCGAGGTAATTAGCAAGAACAATTAAGATTATAAAGTACCCCTCGTTTTGCCCATGCATTTGCGTGTTCAGTTACCATAGATACGATTTCACTATGTGCTCCGGGTCGAGTTTGCAACCTTGTGAAAGTGCACCCCGCGTGTGGTCATGTTGGCTCTAGTTTCTATGAGAGTGAAGCATCATGACGCCTCGCTGTAGAGCCAACATGGGGCCACATGGGACAAACCCCACCCACCCGTTCCCAACCACCACCCCGCAAGCTCCCCTTCACTGCCTGCACCAGCCCCCCCCCCGACCTGTTTCGGGGTGTCCCGTGTCCATTGGTTGGTGGGTGGTTGGTGCTGAGGAGGGTGGGGGGGAAGGAGGACGCCGACGCGGGTGTCTTTAAAAACCCCCTTGTGGGTGCAAATCACTGGCCTAAATGAAAGGGGATCATAGGGGGACGTTCCTTTCTTTATAATTAATGTATAATTTTTTTAAAAAAATTTCCATTGTCGCTCTCCCTGGTCGGCGCTGGTGACCAGTAAGAAGCTGATGAAATGAAATAAAACGTGGTCGATGTGGCGCACACCAAATGGCGTAATTAAGATTATAAAGTGCCCCTCGTTTTGCCCCATTTGCGTGTTCCCATAGATACCACTAGGTGCTCCCGAGTTTGCAACCTTGTGAAAGTGCACCCCGCGTGTGGTCACGTTGGCTCTAGTTTCTATGAGAGTGAAGCATCATGACGCCTCGCTGTAGAGCCAACATGGGGCCAGTTTCACCCGTCCCGTCCCCCCGTCTGCACCAGCCCCCGCTCCACAGGACAAACCGCACCGAGCGACGGGCTTCTCAACCAATGGGGCGCTCTCCCTGGGCGCGCTGTGACCAGTAAGAAGCTGGGGCGGGCATTCTTTGATGTTGCCCCAAAATGGCGTATGCGGTTTCTTCGCTGGAGGAACATTGAGTGGGGGAAAAAAAAAAAAAGAAAACACACCGTGATTTCGATTAGGAACCGAGTTTAAATTTGCGTGCTTTTGTGTGTGTGGGTCCTTAAAATAAGACTGCGAAAATGAAAGGCAAAGAGCGGTCGCCGGCGAAGAAACGCTCAAGGGCCTTGGATGAGATCCGAGACAGAGGAGGAAGCCACCCGACCAGCAAGAAAATGGCTCTTTCTGTGTCCGGTGGCAACAGCAACGGCAACAGCTCGGCAAAGAGCGAAGGGAGCTCGACCAGGAGGAGCCTGCTCGCCGACAAAAGGGGAGAAAGTCGGGATTTCGAGAGGCACGCAGCCGGCAGTGCCAGCAGCAACCACGGCTACGCTGCGCTCGCAAGCTCCTGCAGCAAGAACCACGATAATAACTTAAACCCGGAGCCCGCCAGGATCAACACCCGCGGGGAGCCTCGGCCGCCGCCGCCGCCGCCGCCTCTCAACAGCGAGAGTGAGTACAAGACCCTTAAAATAAGCGAGCTGGGCTCCCAGCTCAGCGACGAAGAGATAGAAGACGGGCTTTTCCACGAGTTTAAGAAATTTGGGGACGTGAGTGTTAAAATTAGCCGGATTAGCGACGAGAGGGTGGCGTTTGTCAATTTCAGGAGGCCCGAGGATGCCAGGGCGGCCAAGCACGCGAGGGGGAGACTGGTGCTGTACGATCGCCCCCTGAAAATCGAGGCCGTGCATATGAACAGGAGGAGAAGCCGCTCCCCTATTGAAAAGGACACTTATGCAGTGCTGGCAGGGCGGCACCCACACGTCCAGAGACCTTTATCCCCCACTGGACTGGGATACAGAGATTACAGGCTGCAGCAGCTTGCCTTGGGGCGTCTCCCCCCTCCTCCACCGCCCCCCCTGCCCAGAGATCTGCAGAGGGTAAGGGAATATGCCTTTTTCGACGCCCGGGCGCGCCCAGCTTACAATAGGACTGCTTTCCGAGAAGAGGAAGTCCTTTCCCCTGAAGATGATGAAAGAGCTAACAGGACGTTGTTTCTTGGGAACCTGGATATCACTGCCACGCAGAGCGACCTGAGGAGGGCCTTTGACAGGTTCGGGGTGGTCACTGAAGTGGACATTAAGAGACCCACCCAGGGCCAGACCAGCACCTATGGTTTCCTCAAGTATGAGAACCTGGACATGGCTCACCGTGCCATGATCGCAATGTCTGGCAAGGTGATCTGCCGAAAACCCATCAAGATCGGCTACGGCAAAGCCACCCCCAGCACTCGCCTCTGGGTGGGGGGCTTAGGGCCCTGGGTTCCCTTGGCAGCTCTTGCCAGGGAGTTTGACCGTTTTGGCACCATAAGAACTATTGACTACAGAAAAGGGGACACCTGGGCCTACATTCAATATGAAAGTCTGGATGCCGCCCAGGCAGCTTGCAGCCACATGAGAGGCTTCGCTTTGGGGGGCCCGGATCGCAGACTCCGAGTGGATTTTGCAGACACAGAGCAGAGATACCAGCAGCAATACTTGCAGCCCCTGCCTTTGCCTCACTATGACTTGGTGGCAGAAAGCTTTGTTCACCGCGCAGCACCAGAGCCATTAAGGGCCAGGGAAAGGACTCCCCCGCCTTTGCACTTCAGAGAGAGGGAGCTGTACCCGGCTCCCGAATGGGCCCCTGTCAGAGACCGAGTGAGAGCAGGCTACGATCCGCTAGAACACCTGGACAGGGAACGCAGGCCGCGAGAGAGCTGGTCCCTGGACCGGGAAAGAGAGCTACAGAACCGGGAACAAACCCGAAAGCGCCGGCTGTTGGAGGAAAGCCGAATCCTGGAGCGCTCCCCAGACAGCACTGAGCGTGCCAGGAGGCGCCACTGCCTTTCCTTGGAGCGCAGTCCAGGGGAGAGCAGCAGAGACGGCGGCCGTTATAGTGACTCAGAGCGGCCCCTGCGCACAGAGAGGCCCTCCCCGCCCCTCAGGGACAGGCGCGCCAGCTTAGAAAAGGGCCAAGGTGACAAACGAGGAGGAGAGCGCCTAAAAAACATCAGCCTCTCTGACGCTGGCATCGGGGGCGGTGGAGAGAGGGAGCGCAAACGCAAGATCGGCGACGCCTGCAAGAGCCCGGTCAAGAAAGATGAGAGATTGGAAGTCAGCTCCTCCAAGCCCTCCCAGCAGCAGAAGCAGGAAGGCAGCCAGAAACTCACCCTGGCCTGGCAAGGCATGCTTCTCCTGAAAAACAGCAATTTCCCTTCCAACATGCACCTCCTGGACGGGGACCTCAACGTGGCCACCAGCCTGCTGATCGACGGCTCCACGGGAGGCAAGGTGGCTCAGCTGAAGATCACCCAGCGCCTGCGTCTGGACCAGCCCAAGCTCGACGAGGTCACGCGCCGCATCAAAGCTGCAGGACCCAAAGGCTACTCCGTCCTCCTCGCAGTACCGGGAGACGATGGCACTTCCGAGTCGGATCAAGCTTCATCCACCCAGAGACCCCTGAAGAACCTGGTGTCTTACTTGAAACAAAAGCAGGCTGCCGGTGTCATCAGCCTGCCCATCGGAGGCAGCAAAGACAAGGACAACGCTGGAGTCCTCCACGCTTTCCCTCCCTGCGATTTCTCCCAACAGTTCTTGGATTCCTCCGCAAAAGCGCTTGCCAAAACCGAAGAGGACTACCTGGTGATGATCATAGTGCGTGGGGCGTCCTAAAAATTTTTGTAAGGTTGCAGATCAACAGCACTGCATGCATGCGCCTGGCTTTGTATTATGGGATACATCAATGTATTTAGTTTGGATTTTGGCAACACATTTTGCCAAACAAAATAACCCTTTTTTTAGGCAAAAAAAAGAAAATCCACGAATCCAGTTCTTGGGGTCCAAAAACGTAACTTTATCAAAAGGTTTGCAAGCCTGTCTTGCATTATCAGAGCTATTCCTTTTTAGTTTAATTTTTACTTTTTTTTTTAACAGATTTACCTGTTTGTGTTCTGTATACTGTTCCAATCCATATACTGGTGTTCAGGCTCAATATTATGAGGAGGAGGGTAGGGGGGGTTAAAGAAGGCAGGCTTGCTAAGAAATGAAATACATCAAATTTCTAGAGGTGTGAAAATGAATGGCACTGTCTTGTAATTCAGTAGGCCTGTACGAGCCCACAGTGAGCTTGGTTGCAGTTAATCCAAATGATTAAATACATAAATAAATTTGTATGACATACTGAGCAGCCTGCAGCAGGGCACACGAGAAGCACTTGGTCTTATTTTTCCATTGCATGTAATTGAGAGGTACAGGCGTCGCCAGATCGGACACCTCTCAGTTTCTTTACAATTGGCTATTGATAAAACAAGCAGCTGTTTCAGTTGCCTGAACTGCAGCTGTGGGTGCTCGGGGGTCACATTTTCCCAGTGTGTTACAGAGAATCCCCTCTTACTGTGTAAGAAGACCAATAGAAATTCCCTCAGGGCTGCTGAGCTGTGCTCTGCTGTAGTGTCCCTCCCTGTGATTTTCTTTGAACAGATGTGGGTAAACTGGGCCTGCCTTTTATGTCTCTTCCCCTCTTTGCTGTTTGGTGTTTCCCTGTCGCTGATCAGATTCAAGGTTTGCATTTGCAAAGCTTTAATTGCCTCCTCCTGCTGAAGGGCAGAGTGTGTTTTGGGTTCTGTTAAATGTAAAATAATTCTTTGAAGACCCGAACGAGGCTCCTCGGGATTGATAGATACTTCAAGTAAAATGCAGACCTTGTGCAGCGAAAGTGGTATGGGATCTGATGAGTATCTTCTGACAGACCCGTTCATTATTGTCAATCTGCTCACATGGTGCTTTCCTTTTTATCTTAAGGTACCTTCTTGTGTTTTTATGTTAATAACAGATTTAGTATCCCATAATGCAAAATCCGACAGTAACAGTGTTGACTTGGTGGGGGGGGGATCTACAAAGCTGAATGTTTATGCTTGCATTAACCCAAAATAATGGTAGGGGTTTAGTGTTGATTAAACTCCTGCCATGTACTTGGTAGGAGTTTAGTAGTTTATTTCCTTTTTTAGAAACACAAGTACAGTCCAGTTACTGGTTTATATAACAAAGGTGGAGATTCTAAATGCAGAAATGTTGTTTTGTGTTATTAGTGTGTACACGACAGTAGAGAACAGATATTTGGTTACTGTTTAAAAAGCACTTTTACTGTTGTGCAGAAAAAGAAAAAAAAAAAAAACAGGTAATGTTAGGTTGTTTATCCGTGGAGCATTGGCTGGGCTGTCGGCTTCTGCAGTGCATGAAATCCCCAAAGATCAGTATGATTTGACATGGTGTTTTCAGCACAGGTCTGAGACACTAGCTGCACAAATCCTGGCTAGGTATTTAATCCTACTGGTTCCCTTCTAAATGCTAAAGTAAATGCACATTGTGAAACAAAGCCGTCTATTTAGCCTAATCACTGAAAGAAAGTGTGGCTTATCACTGAAAGAAAGTGTGACTTCTTGGACGTGTAATTCATGTCTGATTGTCATTTTCCTTTAAAAAATAAAACAAGCATTTCTGTAACGTGAAAGTAATGGATGGTCTGTAGTATAGAGGGGGCGATAACACTGGGGCTTGGTTTGAATAATTCAGACCCCCCGAATGGGTTGGAAGTGTTCCTCCAAAGCTGACAGCCTTGTTTTGCTCTGTAACTCATTCTTACAAACTGTATGGCACCAATAATACACAAAAGGAGGGGGGGAGGTTGGTCAGCTGTTTGATGAAATGTTTACTGTGGTTGGTGGTTATTTTGTGTGTTAAAGTGAGAGGTGTTTTTTTGAGAGGGAGAAAATGTTGCTTCTGTAACTATTCGTAAAACAGTACGATTTGCTATTCTTCAGTCCCTAAAATATGTTTTTCTTCCTCCAGTGCAAATGTTTAAATGTAGAAACAAAAATACTAAAGAATAAAAGGCACAGCAGATTTATAAATGTACAATCTGCTCTCTCACTAATGCATGCTATAAACACAGCCCTGAATTAAATGTTCTGGCCCAGAGCGTGTTTGCCTGGCCACTTCAAATCCTGAATTAGCACAGGGGAACTGATCGTGTTTGTTTCAATGCCCCTCTGCGCACTGCTGCTCCTCGGCAGGCTTGTTTAATCAGTCGCCATTGCTAAGAGGCAAGCTGTTTAACTACCCGCTCATGGGTCAAGGTGCCATGTGATGTTTGACCAGAGGACGCAGTTGTAGAAACCAGTGAAAAGAATGGAGTTGTATTTCTCAATTCTTTCACAACTTATATATCATATACCTTAATAGGGTTAGGTTGTATCCTGGCAGATTGATACCTGAAGTGTATTTAAATTATATGCATTGGTGTGATGACATGGCCATTAAAGCCAGTCTCAGCGTAATGGGCTACGTGGGTAAAGTAATGCAAGAGAGCTGGGAAGTAAGGATTAGTTATCTAAATGAATACAGTCATGATTCAGTTTTCTGTGCACTCTCAGAATGGGAGTGGAGTAAAGAACCTTTTTATGGGGTCTGGTACAGTGTAGTTAATAAGATGTGTGATTTCACACTTGCAATCCAGTAAGGAGATTATCCCTGAGTTTAAATACATTGTGATACCAAGTGTAGTTAATAAGATGTGTGATTTCACACTTGCAATCCAAATAAATCCCAGAGTGTAAATGTGTGTGTGTGTACCTGTAAAAAAAAAAAAAAAAAAAAAAATATATATATATATATATATATATATATATATATATATATATATATATATATATAATGTGTGTGTATGTGTGTGTGCATGGATGTTGAAACAAAGGTTAATAAATGTGCTGATGATGATGATGATGATAATAATTCTTATTTTATCTCAATGGCTTCACCACCCCCCATTGTAAGTTAACTTCACACAGCTCTGACAGCAGCGGTCAACTATTTGAATTCTCAAAGGGAGACAAGAAGTGTCCTAGGTTCATTTTATATTAAAATAAAAAACGTCTTTGAACTGGTCATTGAGATAAAAATAAATGTCACTGTGGTAAAGGGATTAGCAGCATTACATTACAACTGCCTTGGGAGAAGAGAGGTACCAGTGAAGATAAAATGAAGAAAGGTTAATCCACCTCTTGCTAGAGGAAACAGAAATCTTTGTAAACGAGTCATTGTAATTGAAGGATGCAGTGTTACATGTGTACTGTATCTGAGGGGAGAGGAGGTCCTTTTCTGGGGCAGGGGCGTGCTTATGATTGAGACACAGTAGAACACTACTGTTTATTGCACAGCTTAGGAGCCCTGCAGCTGTCTGCTGATGGACGCTGCGTTTTGCACAGATTTCTGGTGACTCTAGCGGTACCTGCAGGAGGGGTATTGTTGGTGCCAGTGCTTGTTATTTTCAAATGTAATGCTAACCATTTGATTATCTTGTAAAGCTTTTTAGTTTTGAGTAGGTTTGATTAACTGTAATGTAACGTCACATTTTGTACAAAAACAAAACCACCACCACCACAAAAAAAAAAGAAAAATCTGTGTGTTCATCAAATGCATTCATCAGCTTCAAGTAACGCTGGACTGGAAAGGAAAGCCAGGGTGTTGAGGGGACTGTCTGTGCCCTGGGGAATGGCTCTTGTAAAATATACATAAGCCTTTTTCAAGCGGAGTGGGGGAAAAGAAAAAAAAAAAGCTTTGTTTCAGTATTTGTACATTTTCACTAAAATAGCAGCTTAAAAGTTGTATAACTGCTGTTGTGATGCCAGTTTCCGTGTTTTAAGTGGGGAAAATTTGATTCATGACTTTGCTTTGTGCTGTGTACGCCTGATTTCTGGAAAAAAAAAAATATATATATGGAAACCTTTTTTTCTCACGCAGCTGAGAATGAGCTGTTAACACATACACAAGTGCACAAGCGCTTAGTTGATTTTGTTTCAGTATCAATAAATTGTGTTTCTTTTGAGGAAAAATCTGTTTCTGCCTGGAAGTGAGTTGAAGACAACATTCATGACTCCTTTTGTTTTGTTGCAAGGGGAGTCGTTGCTGCACAAAAACACAAGTGTTTCCGTAGGAGAGAAACCTTTACCTATGGCCCAGGGGGGAGAGAGAACAAGAGTGAGAGGAAGGGAAAAAGCACCTTTTAAAGAATGTTTTCAAATATTGACCATCTTGTGTTGCCCCATTTGAAGATTTCCTGATTGTCTCTCATTTGTTTCCACCCCCCCCCCCTCACACGTTCTGTTCCAGTTGAGGAGAGTTGTGTTTGCTGCTGACACCTTGTGTTCCTTTAGATGGAGGTGTCCTGATTTACTCACGTTGCAAGAAGCAGGAGAACATCTTTAAAAGAGTTCCTTTGAAAAAAAAAAAAAAAAAGTTGCAAGCCTGACCTGCTGGTGTTTGTCCAGTGTTTACGAAGAGCCCCGCTTCTGAGTTTTGTGTGTTTTTGTCGACACATAAGATGTGGCCTTTTGTGCCCCTTTTCTTAATTTGAGACAAAGGGAATATCCTGACAAAAACCCTGCTGTTGGTCTTGCACATTTTAAAACACAAATACCCTGTGGTGCTAAAAAAATTAAAGTCGTCGCAATGTATGCTGCCTGTGTTGCTGTGAAACAACCCTGAGATCCTTGCCATCACTGTTGCCTTAACATTTGGAGGGGATATGTTTGTGTTTTGACCTGATTTCCAGTTTCGAGGATCAGTTTAAATGTTACGCCTTTTTTTTTTTTTTTTTTTGTTTCTGAAAATGGAAGGAAGAGGAGTTCCTGATTTGATAGCAATTTATTTTTAGAACCTTTTCCCTTTTTTTTGTGTTTTGGTTTTCAGTGCCTTTGTTTTGTCCGATTGGCAAGCCTGTTCCCTCACGGTGATATTTCAAGTTTGGAAAGTGCATGCACCCTGTCGGTGGTTTTTTTTTTTTTTTTTCCAACCAACAATTACATTCAGTTCATGTAACATCACCAGCTCCTTGCTAGTAATGTTGTCCTTTTTAGTGAAAAGAAAAAGTAAATTGCACCTGCCTTACTGCTTAGTTGCTGTTCTGCAGGGATCCCGGTACCTCTGTGTTTGCTGTACCCTGTGAAACGTGTGATCTCGGCTGAAGTTCCTGGGCTGAGGTTTGTACCAGCAACACAAAAAAACACAAGAGGAAGCCAAAGCAGCATTACACCACCCTGTTCTTCAATCCTTGTTTTACCATCCTAGCTAGAAGTTAACCGGTTTGTCACCTAAAGCAGTCACCTGGAGGCGTCTTGCGTGCAGCTTCTGCGCTCCTGAATTTCTTGCCTAACACAGCGGATCACGAAATGGCCTTTAACAAGAAGATGGCTTTAAAGCAGTGTTTGATTGTGTCCTGGAGGAGGATGGGGGCTGTTTTAATGCCTGCAGGGTAGTGTGCGGGCTGGAGGAGTTTGTGGTGTCAAGCAAGCAGCCAAAGGTAAGGTAAACAAGAAAAGAAAACTCCTAATCAAGGGGCCTGGGAATTAAGATGGCTCTTGATTTTTTGCAAAACTGTCACCTGAAGATCTTCAAATTTTAGTTCAGCAGAAAAGGTTTGAATTTTGACATTTTAAAAAAGTGTTTTAATTGCTAGCTTTTAAAATTAAAACCTTCTAGTTCCATTATGTGGGGCTGTGCACTGAAACCAGTAATATCAGCTGTGCCTCAAAACACAAAAACGAATCTGTAAAAACTCAGGTAAGAAGGGAACTTTTATAAAGCAAGCCTGCACACCTATTGCATAAGGTTACTGAAATTAATTTAACTTGTGTTTTCTTATCGGTGCTTAATTTAACTTGCATTTGTAATGTGTTTTCTGAACTTCATAACCTCTGACGAGGCACAGCGGTTTACCTCCTCCGTGGCTGAATGCGCTCCACCATTGATTGTCGTTATCACGCAATGTGTGTTTTGCACATCGAAAACGATCCGTTTAGCAGCACGTCCAGGCAGGTCTGTATCTAGCAGATTAGCTGGGAGCCAAACAAACCTATCAGGACATGTGCAAACTAAACTGTGAAAAGTGCAGGAGCGCTGTGCAAATAACTGATGCCTTTCAAAACGTGGGCGTGTAATCTGTCTCAATTTAAGAGTCACTTGGTATAGGTATGAAATATTGAAATTTCTGTATTCCTGTTACTGTTTAGACTCTAAATCATTTTCAGTCGCCCTGGTGACTTTTAAACCCCTCAGCTGATCTCTCAAACGTGTCTGATCTCTAGATGCGCTAAAGTGTAACCATTCAGCTGGGCTCAAGGCAGGTTGTTGCAGGGGGGGGAACAGATTAATGTCTGCACTCTGGTGTATTTGGAGATTAAACAGAGCGCTCTTGATCCCACGGGTGCTGTTGGTTATGAGAAGTAACCAGAAGCAGAAAATGATTAATTTACATCTAAGCAAAGTATATTCAGGATATCTAATGATATTTCGTACCCTTCCTAAGGTTCTTGTCAAGGCTTTGATATCACTTCTGATTAATTATTTGGTTAACAAACGTAAGTTCCAGTTTGTGTACATTGTACTGACCCTAAATCAACACAAGCCATCGTAATCCATGAGAAGGTGATACTGTCTACGGACAGTAGTTTAGTACAGCACAGCAGCTGGCTGCTTGAAGAATAGCCCCCTGTTTATTTATTTTATAAATCTAGTGTTTAAGGGAAAGTTAAGAAATGTGTACAGTATGTGCTCTCAACGCTGCGATGTTTTAAATGCATTCGAGAGGAATTCCATCCTGGGTAGTTCCATATGTTCTGCATTGTTACTAAACTCTAATAAGAGCAACACAATTCAGATCTGTTTTCATGTAACCTCAGAGTGCCAGTAAATGCATAGGAGTACGACCCTGGAAGTCTCAATGGGTTAGGCTGATCGGTCAGGGAGGTGGTGCTTTTTTTTTCTTTTTAAATGTCCAGTTCCACACAATCATTTGAAAGGTTTCCATGTAAGGGAAATTCACTTCTAAAAAGCTTTTCTTCAGAGGCCAAAAAAGCAGTCCCACAAGAATTTCCCCGCACACGGAGGAAACCCTTGATCTGGTTATCCTATTGTAAGTGCACAGTCCCTTAACACTGCAAGGGCAGATCATTTTCTGCTATTTTATTTTTTGAAGCACTGCTTTTAAACCAGCAATCTTGTCCTGGTGTTGGAGAGACTATGTGCTGGGTAGCTCCACAGAGATGCAAGATGTTGGTTGTATTTGGAAAATGAATCAAGAAACCAAGATTGCCAATCGTTTTGCTGCTTTAAAAGCATGCCATCTGAGGGTGGTGAAGGTGCAGTGTTGGTTTACTTCAATAATCCTGAACTAAAGTGCCATCCCTCCCTCTCTATTCAGTCCAGGGCTGGTGCAGAGACTCCCCAAAGTGTAGGCAGCTTATTTTGCCTCATGGTGTGGTAGTCTTGTGGTTGCAATCTGCCAAGCTTATATTTGACCAATGCCTTCAGATGTAAAAATAATATGCAGTAACCTAGCTTCACATTTTAAGTCTTGCCCCCTGCCCTGTGCATTCTGTGCTGGATTGAGAGAACTGTTTTGGGGGTGGGACTCGAAGGGATGGAGGCTCTTATCAGAAGTGTTTCTCATTGCGTTTCATGTTGTGCACTAACTGCTTCGCAGTGTTTATTTAACGTGCTTTTACTTCCAGTATTATAAACTGGTCTGTTTCATGCCGAGGATGAAATGAGCTCCTGGGGATTTGGCTGGCAGGAGGGGAAACCAGTTCTTGTGTTCATTAATGCATTAGTGTTAAAGAAAGCTGCCTCAGCATATTTAAATACACAGTGATTTCTGCTAAGAGGGGCTCCATTAGTAGCAAGCAGTTCAGTGCATTATCTGTTATTCTTAAATATACCACGCAACAGTAAGTGGGTGGAGAAGAAGATAAAGCCTAGGGCATCTAGCCAAGGGCATCTAGCCAAACACAGGCAGCTTTTGATGATTTTTAAAGAGGTTTCCCTTGGGGGGTGTCTCACAGGATATTTGAGTAATGATCCTTCACTGGGAGCCCATGTAGAGTAGTTGGTATAGTGCTGGTAGGATGCCCAGGTGAGTGGCAGGGAATGGGAAACGGAACCCAGAATAGCTTAAAGCAAACAAGCAAGGCTGCCCTCGTGTTTCACGGGGTGTGGCTGCAAGTCATTCATCTTTCAAAGGCTTGCAGAGCAACTGAGAGCAAAGGTTAGTAATATACACACCACGTTTCATCAGAGTTGGGTGAGTGGTTCTCTACATGCATACTTTTGTATTACAATGCCTTCTGTTTTTACAGTTTGCTGCCCCCGACTGCAGAGTTCTGCTGGTCTCCGTGTGCTTGAGGTTATCACAGCAGTGCATTCACGTTTGGATTTTTGCACACTATAGCAAATGTTTGTTTGTTTTCTCCAAGGTCTTAACTGCGCTGGACTGGTCTTCCAGATACCCTGACTGCATCATTGAGAGAGTTGGGTGAGTACAGGCTCTCTGTGTTTTAATCCCTGGGTTTCCTGAACCCGAGGTGCGATGGACACAGTCTGGTGTCACTTTCTGTTGTATTTGTAGATGGCAATATCCATTTTTGTTCTATTCTTTGTATGAAAGTGTTAAATAGTGACGTTTTAGTTACAAAGGAAGTTGAATTTATCCGATTGACTCTTTAATATTTAATAAAGTGTTTTGTACAAAATAATTGTCTGTTTTGTCATTACGTTGTCGAATAAAGGCTCTTCAGGTTTATTACTAAAATAAATGATCGACGACTCTGGCATACTTAGCAGCCTTCTGCAGTCTCCTGAAAAGGACAAAGGAGCCACCAGCAGGAAAGGACAAAACAATAATTTTCTACATTTTTATTGTTTCCTTGGCATTCCCTTAATTTCCAGCGCTGTGAACGCCAGGTTGACCACATTGAAACCCTGTATTCAAGACCATCTCCAGTATAGCGACAACATTGAAACCCTATATTCAGGACCATCTCCAGTATAGCGACCACACTGAAACCCTGTATTCAGGACCATCTCCAGTATAGCGACCACACTGAAACCCTGTATTCAGGACCATCTCCAGTATAGCGACCACACTGAAACCCTGTATTCAGGACCATCTCCAGTATAGCGACCACACTGAAATCCTGTATTCAGGACCATCTCCAGTATAGCGACCACATTGAAACCCTGTATTCAGGACCATCTCCAGTATAGCGACCACACTGAAACCCTGTATTCAGGACCATCTCCAGTATAGCGACCACACTGAAACCCTGTATTCAGGACCATCTCCAGTATAGCGACCACACTGAAACCCTGTATTCAGGACCATCTCCAGTATAGCGACCACATTGAAACCCTGTATTCAGGACCATCTCCAGTATAGCGACCACATTGAAACCCTGTATGCAGGACCATCTCCAGTATAGTGACCACATTGAACAAGTCCTGTGTTTACTTCCCAAGATAAAAAAAATAATACAAAACACCCCTTGTAGACAAATGGCAATTTCAGTTGGTTACCTAAGTGGCAGATCAAATTAGGGCTGACTGTTTACCTAGTGACCATTATTAACATTTGAAAAAAAATTACACATTAGAGAACAGTTTGTTTTTGCAATATTATAGAATGCACAAGTTACATTGTAAGGGAGCCTGTGTTTGAATCAAAACATTGGAGGTATTTATAGGCGTTTGACGGCATGACAACTATTTGTTATTGTTTATATTCAAATCCATGATTTATTCTTACATGATGTAATGGTGTTCTATATGTGACATCACTTTTACTTATATCTTTAAATCTATATTAATTCTAATTAACATTATTTTATATAAACTTATATTATCATGCAATGCTGGCTCTGAGGATCAGCCTTGATATGGTCTCCCCAGCGCATCAGCATGCACAACTTATATATATATAATGGCCAGAAGATTGTGATTGAGTATGGCTGTCTCTTAAAGTTGTTACAGTTCACCAGTAGAGGGCAGATCAAACTAAGGGATGGCTTGGTCTGCAACTTACAAAACTATTACTACACTGGCCTTCATAGGCTGCAAACATGCAGCTGGAGGTACTTTATTTGTGTTTTTTTTTTTTACATAAACTCACAACACAAAAGTAGACCCAAAACATTCTAAAATAAGCCAGCAACTGCACGTTTGAAACGGCACCCAGCAATTTGCAGCTTCAGCTGTAGTCGACGCTACAGAGGGCTCGTCCACCAATGGCTTTCCAGTCCATGGCGCAGCTCCAACAAAATGTTCTGTGCACAATCATTACAAATCCTATACTAGAATAACACCCCCATCTAGAGTTAATGCAAAATAGATATCAAGTGCAAATATTAGTGATTGCTGGGAAAGGGGTGGGTCCTCTCGTCCATCCCCCGCGGGTCTATGTAGTGCGAGAGCACAGTGCGTTCTAACACATTTAGGAATATCCTGTAATCATTCGGAGACGTGTATATACTGTCGTTAGTACCAGACTTCCAGTATAACAAAATATATAACCATGAAATACATCTTGCAAAGAATCATTGGTAAGAATTATACAGTTGTTGGTCTCTTACACACACACAGTAGTAGTATGTGTGAGTGTATATACCATTACTACATCATCACTGGCACCCTTCTGCTGGACCAAAGATCGTTTGGTTCTTGGATTTTGAATGGGAATTATCAATTTGCATTTGCAAAGTAAAAAATAGGGCATTCGAATCCTGAAAGTAGGGTTCAGACCCAAGTTCAAGAAGCAAGTCTAGTTAGAGATTATTGTTTCTGTGGCAATTCCTACCCATTCTATAAACCAGTTTCCTTTCCCTTCCCATAATAAGCTCCAGTTCCGAATGTGCGCTGCGCTGCTTGTGCAGCAAAATAGAGCCCTCGTCCCATGAAGAAACTATAGAAACAGCAAGGAACAGCAGCCTGTCACATGTTCAAATGATCAGTGTATCACAGTGTGTGTTGATGGTGAATCTTGTGTTAGTGCTGTACAACTTTGAGCATTTCAGACATAGATATACAATCCACATGCTGATGCTGAAAATGCTTCATAAAATCATCCCCCGGCTTTCATTAAGGCACTTTCTAACCCTATACCAATGTCACTATCACAGCATGTAGCACTGAAACGCTAACGACTTTGAGCACAACTCATTCAGAGCAAAGTAGAAGCAAGTTGCCCTTGAGCCCAAAACACAAACATTAGCGTTTAAAAAGTTGTGCAATAAAACATTTTTTTAAAAAAAGTGTGCATTTGGCTCAAACTTGGATTATAGCAAACAATGACGTATTACAGCAAAACAGAATTCATTTTTTGCTGTAAAAGATGTTGTTCTTGCATTACAAATTTTTGAAGAACGCAGTGATGCAGCAAGGGTGAAAGAAAGACCGCTTTTAGTTGGCCTAATCGTTGCACCAAATCCCTTGGTTTAGGCCAGTTCCCACTGGGTCTATTCGGCAGGTCACTCTCTCCCTTGGTTCTCCAAAGAGTTCAGTCTCTCTGTTTGCTAGGGCCGTGCCAGTCCATTGTGCGCAGCCTCTGAGAATAAACTGCCGTTAGTCTTGCAGTCTGTTTCCCCGGCCACACCCTCTGCTTCTCTCTTGGCTTTCCACCTCCGTGCCAGTGGCTCCAAGAAGAGGGAGATAGAGGAGAGAAGGTAGCAGGCACCCGCCAGGTAGAAGGAACAGTCATAGGTCTGTGTGTAATCATACAGCCAGCCTAAAACAGAACACAAACCACAGGCTTTAAAAAAGACATAGTACAGCATTTCATGTTAGAATGGGAAATGTCACGTTTTTTTAATGTGTCAGGTTTTCATTAAGTATATCCAGAACTACAAAGCGGTGTGTAATTCAATATGTTAACGTAACATTATTCAGCAGGTTTCATTTGACTTTACCTTGCAAAATGAGTTAATTACATTAAGGTCCAAGCATGCACACACAAATAGATTCGTCAGCCCATATGGTATTCTGAGCACATGATGACTTGACAGGGGAAAATGTTGAAGAAATGTGCTCCTGTAGACATGCTATTTTTAAAACAGCAAGAAAAAAAAAAAACTCTAAATTAAGTTACATCTGAAACGTTTCATTGATTCCCAGATAAGGTGCTGGGGTGGAACTCAAATCTGCACATGGATCGGTCTCTGCCAGTTGCAAACAAATAAGGTCCCCTGGGCACAGTGTGTTAAAACACATGCAGCAGAACAATTGAAACCTTAACAGCTTACTGTATTGCAAGAAGGAATGACATTTTTACCTGTGCATTATCATAACTGCTACAGCTACGGTCAAAGGTTTTGCATCACCCTGTAAAATTAACTCAATGTGCTTCGTAAAGTCGAATGAAACCTGATGGATAACGTGATGTTAACATATTGAATTACGCTCCGCTTTGTAGTTCTCTGCTTTTGGCCATAGCTGTAGAGGGGGCCGGATGCCTACAGACTGCTTCATGCTAGAGGCAGAGCTATTATTGACATAGACCCCCGTCACGGCTGTGTTTTATTAGCTCTGAGCCTGTGGCACAGTAACAGCTCTTTACAAGCTGGGAATGTGTTCCTTTAACAAGCCCTGCAGGCAAGCAGAGAGGCTTTGATTTTCAATCTCATATGAACACAGCATCGAAACACATCCACAGTTATTTCCAGGAAGCGTTCAGCATGCTGGCTTGGATTGTATCCACATTTGGCATGTACGCAGGCAGATGGGGAGTATGAAATTCCTGCAGGTCAAATATAGGTTGTTGACATGGTCAATTTATATTACATTACATATTCAATTAAAGACGTTTAATAATAGCTACGGCCAAATGTTTTGCATCACCTACAGTTTTAGGGTTGAGACATTAAAAAAAAAAACTTAAAGAACATAATTTAGCTCTTTTAACATCATGTAATCAGACATTAAAAAATGATACAGCAAAAGTCTACCGAACAGTAGAAATAGTACAGTATTGTACAATTTCAAAATGTCCCCTTTTTGGCAGTTTTTCGTATATGGAAATCTACAAAGTGGTGTGTAATTCAGTGTTATTATTCAGCGGGTTTCATTTGACTTTATGCAGCAAGATGATATAATTCTAGGGGGTGAAAGTGTTGGCCAGAGCTGTAGTTCTAGTGGTACACTTTCTTGAAGTGCTTTTAGTTTAGCCCCGAGTGTTCATTAGATATGGACGAGTTACATGCTGTACACAGACAGACTGAAGAGCAAAGTATTTTAGGGGAGGAGATGGAAACCTAACTCCGCTACCACGACCCCGGGGTCACGGAGCTCCACTCACCTGCAGTGGGGGGTCCTGTGAGACAGCCGAGCCCCACAAAGAACATGGAGAACCCCATCGAGCTGGCAATCCGGTGCACCCCAACCAGGTCCACCTGCACGGAGCACAAACACGCACCCTGCTGGTCACACCACCACTCTGCAGCAGCACCCTCAATTATTTTGGTATGTATCACTGTCACTTTGTAGAGCTGACATTTTCTATTTTCAATGAAGATGCGCATATTAAGTTAAAGGTGTCTTTCATTACTATCTTATTTTCCTATGACTGACATGTTTCCATGTCAAGTGCTTTCTGTCATGTAACCTCTTGAAGCTGACTAGAAGTGTAGCATTGAAGTCTCTGCAATGAGCAAGCAAATAAAAATCCAATTCACCTTCACAGGAAAGAGCACCTGCTTCCTACAGGAAAATGTGAGCCTATCGACTCAATCCAGTTGACTGGAAATGAATCTTCAGCTCAAAGCAGTTTACACTATGCGGAGTGTGTCAGGGTCAGGCTCACTATATCCTATTGGAGGACAATGACTCACGAATAGGCTTTCACTGTTTGATGCCGTTATTTCTTTTTTTACAATGTTCTCAACTTTTGTTCTTCAAAACAGGACCCAGTGTGTTTTGTTAGCTGTTGCTGAATTATCCAGAGCTTTGATTAATGCTTTTTCTGCACTCTCCTGCCCTTTGAAGTGAAAGCCTGCTTTTGTCAGCACGAACAGCCTGTCCTGCAGAGAACATGTTCCTATACAAACAAATCCAGATATTAAATGACCTCTTTCAACCACCGGGGGGTGATGTCTTTGCTCGTGGCCGCACAGCAAAGCCCAATTCTGAATCGAGGCGCTTCGTGAAAATTGCTCGAGAGCCTCGAGGATCTGCTGAGCAGGTGCGTGACACAAGGCAGATATAAAAGTGGGTGGGACCTGAGTTTCTAGGGTTGGAAAGCAACGCCCTGTCAGCTGAGCTACAGCAGCCAGCCTCCGTCAGTGGAGTGATCAGACAAGTCCTTATACAACTCTGCTGGAGGAGCACAGGGCTAAAGAGACAGGGAGTTTATAGTGGGACACTGAGACGGCTTTAGTGACATATAAAACATCAAGACCGCCCCACGTCTGGACTGCATGTTCAGACAGCTGAGCTTCCAACAGCGAGACACTGTTCCCTTCACAGAGTCCTGTTACAGGGCCCTGACAGAGATACCCAACGCACACACCCAAAGACACATATATTCACAATTACAGATATAGACAGCTAGAGAGCCATACATAGATCCGCTGATATGCGAATGGAATTTTTTTTGCAGAAAGATAGAAATAGGCAAGGAGAGAGCCGGTTCACCCTTGCAGCCTCCTGACATGACGTTGTTACTGCCTGACAGGAACTGCTTATGAACAAGCTGTACTTGAAGCTGCTTCACTTTCTATTTAAAACAAATAAATAAACAGACCGATCAAATACGTGACACTGCAGATTCATGAAGAAGTGCGATCCGGGGGAAACGAACAATCTCACTTGTTCCAAATTGTTTAGCTCGACCAAATCACACCTCCAGCCAGTCATAATGTCATTCATCATTTCATTTTAGCTGTTAAACCTGGAGTCCAGGTTGAATATCACAAATAAACGGCAGTCTAACCGCAGGTCACAGTGGGTTAATAGCCGGGCAGAGCTCACCAGGACCGGAAGCAGCAGGGCCATGTAGCCCCCACAGAAGATGGCGTAGAAGACAGCGTAGACCATGAGCTGGCTGTAGCTGGTTGCCAGTGGCGACAGCAGGTTGACCAGGCCACAGAGGATAAGGTAGGCCTTGTGGTAATGGTACTTGTGGACCACGTTCCGATCGGTCATCCATCCGGACACAAGCTGGGAGACGGTCTCGGTGATACCTGGAAGAGAGAATTCCACAGTCAACTGCTGAACTTCTCCCAGCCACTCAGGGTGGACTGAAGAGCAGCAGCAGTGGAACGTCTAGCGCAGGGCTTGAAAACCCGCCCTAACCACCAGCTCTGCTCAAGACAGGCCAGAGCAGCATCAGAGGCAATTTGGAGAACTAAGGTTTGAAACCTGCCTGGCTGGATGGATGCTGCACCTTTAAAATAAGAGGCAGCAGTACGGGCCAGAAACACTGGACACAACGGGAGGAATTGAACACACTTTCAAAACCACACTGCTGGAGCCTCTGTGCTCTTCCTCCGAAACTTTCACTGCTGCAAACTGTCTAACTGGAGATGGAGGGTTTATTTGACTCCCCACATCACTAAAATAAAGGGTTCAACACAGAGCTGGGTTATGAGGTATTAGGGATCCATTGATATTAAAATAGACTGCGCTAGTTAATTACTAAAATTGTATTAGCCACAGGTATTTTGTCCTTCAAAACCCTAATGTGATGTTTATGTCCAGCTTGAATAGGTTTGCTATTTACTCCAATGTAGAGATCCAGAGAGGAATGGATTTGCTATTTACTTGCCAAACTGAATCTGTGCCCTCTGCTCTCTTTTGCCTTTAATTAAAACGGTCCAAGTAAATGTTACAGACTCGACTGTGCTGTTGCAATGCCAGCGAGACGGGGCCAATGGAGAGAACTTGGGGTTTTCAATAATGCAGATGGGCTTCCACACTGCAGCTTCAGGCAATCCTTCACCTAATCCACTCCCAGTAGGATTGTTTCCAATAGGATAGAGTGTCAGGGAAGTGAATGTGTCGGACCCTGGCACCGACAGTGGAGCTGCTTAGCTAGCTGCTGATCCAGTGCAGTTTGCACCTTAACCCCGTTATGGTACGGAAAGAATTGAGAACCTGCTGTTCTCACAGTGTTAGAATACATTTGAGAGCGACTCAAGCATCACAAGAAGTGACCATTTGGATCCAACCTGATCAGTCAAACCCTGTTTCGTGCACCTTATTGCAAAAAATAAATAAGTTCACATCCTTGTATTAGTGGGACACACACATGCCTTAAAGGGTTAATTGGGCTGGCGGAGAGGAGAAGCAGGGGTTCCACTGAATTGATCTCACTAATACTGCCTCCTGTTAATTCAGTGAAGACAATGCAATTCAAGTTGAGAGTGGTGCAAGAGGGGCAGTGTTTGAACTGCATGGGTTTATAGACAGTCCTGTATGGTTTGACTGCTGTATATGCCTTGCCTAGTTCAGCTTTATGACTGGACTTTGTTGAGTAGGTAATCAAAAAAAAAAAAAAAAAAAAAAAAAGCAGGGTCATTACATAAAGTTCTACAGGTTTTTCCCACCTCATTCTCAGTATACTGGCAATGCTGCTTCTCTCCATATTCCCAGTCAGTTTACTAACCTCCAGACTCCCTGTGCCCGTGTGAGCAGAGGCGCTCCGAAGCGGTTGCCTAGCAACCCTGGAAGGGAGTCAGCAGTGCCCAAAGCTATAGACTGTTTACAAACCTCTCTGCCTGGCAGCGAGGGCTGAAAGCAGCCCTTTGAGTCAGAGAGCGAGCTGGTGGGAGCGCGGAGCCCCCTGCTTACTAAAACGCTCTCTCTTGCACACAGACAGCTCATTGTGAACACCTCCCAGCCCTGGGCTCACCGGCTTCTCAGGATAGCCAGCCTCCCCCTCCTAGCCTGTGCTGTATGACAGGACCCCACAGGGCTGGCCCTTTCATGCCAGTTGGACGGCACTTGTCTTTAAACTCTATCAGCACAGCTGGCAAAGGGCACATTGCACTGGGCAGCTGTGCATGAAATATTAACCACCTCACATGCTTGGGCACAGTTTTGTCTCCCATCTCCATAGCGGCAATCTTCAACAATGGATTAGTGCTGCATGTAGAAACATTATGGGAACAGCAAAGCAAAGTGCACCAATGCCCATCTTTTGTTCCCCATGTGGAACAGTCTCATAAGCGCTTTTTTTTTTTCTTTAAATGTCAGGCCTGCACTATAGTAATTATTATCAGTATTGCTCATTTCACATTTAGCATTTTTGTTTTGAACATTTTTCCTGTTGCTTCCATTGCCCAGCTCGTAGGCTGGGGGCCACTGCAGCACTGTAAAACCATGGCAAGGCACAGGCAAGGCAAGGCACAATCATGCCTGGTATAAGCACTGGCAGAAGCCAGTGGCATTGATTGAAGCCAATCTCGACCCACAGAGCTGTTTCTAACTTGGAACTACGCTACACCGCTGCAGGCATGCAGAGACTCAGAAATTCATGCATTTTATTGACAAGAACAGGCTGTTGGATTTAATTGAAATGTTATACAGCGGAGAGCGTCCTCAGGGATGTCACATGTGTACTTGGCTATACCTTGAGAAGAGCTTGCCCGATTGAGAGGGTAACCGATATGGGCATTCTTCTGGACAGGTTCTTTATGGTGCCCTGCCCCCCTAATTCAATGTGAATAGCTATTATACCAAGCAGAAAGGTTCCGACAAGGTGCCAACATCTCAGTGTTTTCAACGAACCTCCCTGTAAAAACTAGTTACAAGATTACTATACAATCGTTAAAAGACAGTTCCTGAATTGAATCAACCTGGGATCCCCTTGCTGTCAGAAGCACTTTACAACAATGAATCGCAGTTCATTTGAATAGGCAAGCAACGCATCTACCTTACTGCAGCTCATCAACACAGAGCTTAAAGCAGGGAAACAGACACTGGCTGGGGGATTGTGTTGAGTTGAAAGAGGCTATCTATGCGTAGCGGCTCTCCAAAACCAAAACCAACACACTTGCGACTTAAAGTCTACTGGTACGGCTCTTTGGCACAGTGGTAAAGGCATTTCCGTTAGGAGAGTGGTAAGGAACTCCTTTCCACTTCACTCACCCGCCACTGAGATGATGAAGGAGGCGTCCATGGGGTCAATATCGAGAGTCTCAGCCCTGGCAGAGAGGTGGAAGTAGGGGATGAAGTAGGCAAGCTGGCTGAACACCACAGACCAGGTGTAGATGCAGAAGAAGGGGTCCTTCAGCAGGGAGAAGTCTAAGATCTTGCTAGCTTGCGTAGGATGCTGTGGGTTTGCGTTCCCAGCCAGGAACCCGTTGGCATTCTGCCCCAGGAACACCTGGCTCTCTTCTGAAGCGAGGTCTCTCTTTTCAGCCTTGCAATTGTTATTGCTGACGTTCTCGTCCTGCCCAGGGCTGCCACTCGGGCTCAGCGTTGGGGTCCGGGGGAGTTCGGGGTCCCCAGGCTTTTCCGTGGCAGGGACGACCCAGCTGGTCCCCGAGGTGGTACTGTGGGAGGCGCTGCCATTCTTTACAACGCCGCCCCTGTTGAGGCAGTTCTGAAAGTGGACCTGATCTTTGACCAGTCCCTTGTATTCACAGGGAATGTCTTTCTGAATAGACGGGGGAGGTGGGCTCCAGGGTTCACTCCCCTTGAGATTGATTGGCCGCAGCAGCATCGCCGTGGCAACTAGGTTGAGCATGAGAGCACTCAGGATCAGCAACGCTCCTGAAAATAACAATAAAAAAAATAAAAAAATACAATAGTTATTCGCCAGATCAGTGGAAAAGACAGCAGAAATCTTAAATATAATGCCCTTTGCCCATATTTGAACAGTCGGATTAAGCCCACGCTATAATATGCGTTTTAGAATAAAATACTTAACGGGCTTAGTTCCAGCAAAATGGGTTATATGGAACCTGAATTTATTTAAATTTGGCATGGCCTCAATCTGAACAACACATTGGAAAGCTGGGCCTCTTACTGAAGCAATATCAGCGTATGAAACAGTGCAGAGAAGCACACGAGAAGGAATTCAGCCCTGGAAAGCAGGACCGTAACCATGCTTTTGATATTCTTCTTGATGACGGGGATGTCAAGCCACCTGATACTGATACTGAATCGCAGCAGACAGCAATGTGATTAATTCCACAGCCAGCCCCACCCAGGACACTGTCTTCCTTGGGGCAGGGCGGTTTGTTTTTCTGTGAACTTGGCTCTGCCTCAAACCCCACAGGCGCTGTTGAAATAAGGCTCTGTTTGTCAGCTTGTGGTGGATCCTGAAGATCCTTTAGCACCATTTCAGTACAAGTCCACCTCAGTTCATGAGGGTTAGAACTAGACCCACCCTCTTTTTCTGTACTATTTGCAACTGCCTTTTAGCTACAGATTGTTTATCCAATTGAAACAAGACAGTCTGTCTGAAATTTGGTGACATCATGGACCCAGTTGCATCAAACAGTGATGTCACTGCAATATATGGGGGTACGTCATCATCACCAGGCAGTGACATCATTGTGTGGTACAACTCATTTTTGTGATACTGACACCTGACTGGTATTGAAGGCTACATCTTGGAAACAACTTGGGCAGTTTCACTGTGGCGCGCTTTGCCCCTTACCTTGCCAGCCGTACTGCTCCAAAAGCAGCTGGGTGAACGGTGCCAGGGCAAAGGTCAGGCCCATTCCAGAGCGGCCGATAGCATAGGCCGTCGCCAGCCTCTTTTTGAAGTACCGCGCCGTCATGACAGAGGAGGCCTGATACAAGAAAGAGAAGCCGATGCCTGAGGGATAAACAAAGGGAGGGGCGACAGGGCAAGCATGAAAGAGTCATCCTTGCAGCAAATATTTCCAAAGGATTCTCTTAAAGGAGTCCTGTCTGTCTTGTTTATTACAGCGCTACGGTCGTGCCTTTTTAAAGAAGTCAAAACCAAACTACAGAAAGCTTCATGTCAGAGCTGACCTACACTGCAATTCTGACAAGCTGTTCCAAAGCGATACCCGTTCCTCCTGTTCTTTACCACCCTCACTCAGCATGCTTCACTGACCTGGGTGCTCTTCCTCAGAAATAACGGTTTCAGGCTTCTTTGTTTTTCATGCTAGGTCTGTAACCTCAGTAAATGCAGACTACTTGCTGGTTTCACAGCCTTGGGCTGCTTTACCTAAAATAACATCAGTTGGTCCGAGGTTAGCGATAACGGGGAACTGTGAAACCAGCCTAAAAAGGCTATCATATCCAGTAGTAGAAAACAGTATGAGGATAGTTTCATATGCTAAGATTGGAAAACCTAGTTTTTCTATGCGGACCATTCGTTTCAGCAGAAAACTGAACTGACGTCTGTTACCATACTTACCTACTATAACCCCCATGCTGACGCAGAGGAACACAATGCTGGTAGCCAGGAGGCTCAGGAGGAAACCGGTACTGACCAGGAGAGCCCCCACGATTGAGGCCCAGCGGTACCCCAGCTTCCCACAAGCCACCGAGGCAAGAGGTCCTGAAGAGGAGCAAGAACAGAGGAAGAGCGATACTAGAGCAGGCTTGGACATGGAGCAGAGAATACTGGGACTGCAGCAGGAGTGTGCAGCTGAAATGAGAGCGAAGGGACTGCCACCAGCATGGGAAACACAGTCCTTTGCACTTGAAGACGGCTCCATGTTTCAGTTCAGTGAACCGGTAGGTGGGGTTGAAGACGGTCTGGTGATTGACTCACCGGCGGAGAGGCGCAGGCAGGACATGATGGAGCCGACCCAGCTGATCTGCTCGGAGGAGCCCCCAAACGCGTCCTGGAACGCCACGAAGAAGATCCCAAAGGACTTCAGACTGCCCATCACCAGAACATTGACCTGCAGAGCAGCAAACCACCTCGAATGACATATAGCAGGCAAGACGGGCTCCCACACAGCCGTCACAGACTCAAGAACAAGATAGAGAGAGAGAGAGAGAGGGCAAGGGGGGCTCCCACACAGCCAGCACCTTGTCTGTCTGGAAGAGGTAAGACCAGGGCACAGCCAGTGGTTCCTGTTTAAAGGGTTTTTTTCTGCCATGTTACCCAATTTATGTATTATTGTTTTAAACAAGCCACTTTTACATTAAACTACAAAGCCTAAATGAACCACAGCCATAAATGCACACTGTATAACAGGTAGTCATAATGGATTAAATGAAGTTTGGTATTCATTAAACTTTTCTAGACTGGAATAGCTTTCTTTAACAGCAGAACAACTTCGTGAATATGAAACTTTATTTTTGTCATCAACAAAAAAAAAAAAAAAAATAATATCTTTAAAAAACTCAAGTTAAAGTTTTTTGAATAGGGCTCGCAGTATTTATTAGGGAAGTCTAGCACACCTGGACTATAGCCTTTACAACCTGGACCTCCAGCTGTCTGGCCTGGACCCTGGAAACTGATCTGAATCTCTGGAGCTGCTGGCTACACTCATCCTAGTGTTAGCAGGTTAGAGGGTGTACAGGTGTGCTGTGCAAAAACCATGTTTTAAAATCATGAGTTCCCAGCCCTGCCTCAGTGTGTAACTAGCTTGACCCTGTCCTTCCACAACCCCATGGTAGAAGCAAACTTACCAGAAAGCAGTGCACCACGATCATCCAGCCCCAGCCTCCATCCGGGGGGTCCACACAGCGAAGCACCTTCATCTTCGTCTCACACAAAACCATCTTGTTCTGCTTCCCTTCGCTACAGCAAACCAAGCAAGGCACAGTGTGAGAACCCAGCGAGCTTCGAACACACAGCACAGGACACCACCGCAACTGTGCCTTATCAACCCAATCACCCCTACTGGATATCATCGCGACTGTGCCTTACAAACCCAGTCACCCCCTTCTGCGATGCTCTCTGTCTTACTGGTTTAATCTCTTTTTAAAAGCAGCCTTGTTACATGTTTTCAAAACAGCAAGGAGTCGGGATTACTGGTGGATTTCCCATCACAACAATGTCATTCTTTCTCAGGGTACGTGCATTGTGCAGAGACAGGCTTGGTCTGTGCAGAAGCAAGGAGAACACCCTGCTGTACTGAGGGAACTCACACCTTGTTCTTTATCTAGTGTCATTTGTATATAATGCTGTTTGTAGAACAGAGCTGCCAAATAACCACTCATATTGGCACAGGTTATACTCGCTAAAGGCTTCTATTCAAATATACACAGTGTTTTCAATACTAAGTTCCTGCTTGCTAGTGCTCCCCTTTCAAGTACTAATGAAGCTAATCAATTTAGCAATGAATTTAGGGGCTTAAGCCTCTGAGTTTAGTTTAAGTGAATCCGTTGTCTATATCATATCAATTAACTTGATTGTTATTTAAATATAGATTACATCAATATATTAATATTATTTGCTCCTAAAATGCTTAAACAAAAGACATTAATAAAGCAATGTTGCAATTGCTACTGTCGTCCACCAGAGAGGTGCCTCTCCTGTATTAAGTGTCCCGACTCACCTCATGCCAAGACTTATAACCCCAAACGAACCCGGTGTTTATTACAGTGTGTTTGCCAGGAATATGGAGTGAGACTTGCATGCCAGTCCGGTCACTGCTTTAACCGCTGGCAATGCTCAACCTATAAAGTGATGATCAAAACACATTTCTGTACGCAAGCTAGAAGTTATATATTACACTTTTTTTTTTTTTTTTTTTTTTTTTTTATGTTTTTTGAATGATCAAAGTCTAAACCAGAATGCGAAGACACAATCCGCCCTGGTAACTCTTTTAGCTTATAATTCAGAGACTTGAGGCAACATGTTCACTCGATCGATTCATTTGCTATCAAACATATAATGCAGCATGCAGAAGATGCATCTCCCCGTGTCTCCGATGGGGGGGGGGGGGCTAGTTGAGAGCAATCAGGTGACAGGTGCTTCTATATTGACCAATGTTTTATGAGCAGCAGATTCAATGTGATATGGGCTATTCTAAAGGACAGCACACAGTGACACAAAAGCCACAATTTGAGACTAAAATGCTGTTGGCTTGCCTTAAAAGCATAAGATGCAACAGAGCAGACCACTCAGCCAATGTTCTCCTGGTTCATTAAGGACACTAATTATCCAGTGTCAAGACACATCGCCTGCTGGAAAGCTGCCTGTATTGGATTGCCGCTATTTAACTTGATGGCTTTAATACCTAGTATAGCGTTGCGTTGTCTGCATTGAAATGGTCTGTAATATCCCCACTATTCTGTATTGAAATTGCCGGCACACCCAATACCAAGCGCTCTCTATTATCTGTATTCAAATGTGCCGACTCTGAAAATAAACACAGACTTAAACAGACAACATAGGAGTAATTGCAAAGATGACCACTTCAGATGATATGTGGGTAGCATACGGGCATGTTCATATTGTAACATTCCATTGGACCCCCGCGTGCTGGTAAACACGGCCGTGCCAGCGTGCCAGTGTGAGGGATGTGTTCCAAACCCACTGCGGTGCCATCGCCGGCAGTGTCGGGGTACGGCACTGCTACCCCAAGACTACACATGTTTTCTCCAAGAGTCCTTACGGAAATGAAGCAGCATTTATGTTCCTTTCACACGAGTGGGTTTAAGCTGCAATGACGAGGCCCTGTAATGCAGACACCCAATTGCAAAGCTCGGGGATGTTCGTGGTGTGCTTGGAATTCACTGAAATCCAGCGCGTCACGGGACAGTTTCGATTCCGAGGCAGCGGACTAGTTCAATCACCTCAATGCGCACTCAAACGTCTTGTGAGCCTCTGGATAATACAGTAATCGTCCTTTTTGAGCGGGCCTTGATGTCCCTAAAACAATGCGTCCGTAATCTGCTCCTCCATAGTTTCAATGCATTTACTCAAAGCGGCATTTAACCAAGCGACTGCCTTAAAGAGAGCCCTTAAGAGAGAAGATTGTCCATTACTGCCGCGTTAATCAGCTCGTTAAAACGAAACATGACATCATCCAAAATAATGACTTTAACGAGAGCAACATGACCTTGTGTGCACCTGGGACTGTGCTACGGCAAAGTTAAAGATTATCGGTGCTCAGTTTAAATTTAACTATATCTGTGTCTTATTTCTTGGCATTTCAAACCATGTCTGCTAAATCCATACAACAGGTTGGACGTGCATAAAATTAGTCAAAAGGTGGCAGCTTCGTTAATCGTACATTTCTATCATTTATTGGTATAGTTTAGATTAGGGTTACAAATCATTCTCTCAAACGGCAGTTTTGGAAATTATTTTTCCTAAAAGAATTAAGCTGCATTACGATTAAAGTCCTTCATGACAGCAAACCTTTAACAGAAGAGCAAAATACGGGGGAAAATCTGCCCCTGGAGTTGACTGGGAGAAGTGTCCAAAAAAACGGGAGAGTCCCTGGCAAATATGGGAGAGTGGACAGGTCTGCATTAATGAGTAGTCTTCCTAAAATTAACAAGTTTTATGACCCAGACTGGTTATGGTGACACAGAGGTTTTAAATGAAATTCAAAATGAATAATATTGTTTTAAAACACACACACACCCCCCACACACACACGAAGGGACACTAGTCTAGATGTTGCTAGAAAATGTAGAATGAAATCTGTTGCTTCTATATTGCTGCATCAGATTTTATATTAGTAGTATTTACCATTACCCTCTGAATTTGGTAATTTTGGCTTGAATGTTTTGTTTTATGTGTGTAAATAAAACTAATTGTAAACAGAGAGAAGTTGAAATGTGATTACTGCTATAGTTAATTCTGTTATTTTCAACAGACTTCCTAATTTTGCCAGGTGAGGTTTGTTTGCTTTTTTCTGTACAGATCAGTAGCTGTAACTGCAATGTTCAAACGCCACAACATGTGGGACTCACTTTGTGCATTACTGTTAAGCTCTATCAAATGAAAGCCTTTGAGACAAAACGGCAAGTGAAAACACATGAGACTATAATGCCAACACAACACTGTGTTTAAAACTGCCCCTCCCCGGATTATAATGTTTTAATAAATATATTTCCCATCATCCTGCTGCTCACATATGTAACTGAGCTGGATTGAGCAGTGAGCGGGAGGATGATGGGAAATGTAGTTCTGAGAGGTCCATGTGGGTACATGGGGAGCCATCTTGAGGCAGGGAATGCAATTTAACTTTAAAAAAGTGGTCAAAAATAAATAAATAAAAAACACACCTTACACAAACAGTTGTAGCAACACATGGGAACATGTAACACAATAAAATAAAAAAGGTCCTTATGTACCCTTTAACTTTCACTGTGAATGAAGAGGCTCGCAAACTAGCATCTGAGGTTGCTAAAGAATAAAAAAAAAACGATTAAACAGGTCCACTGGCGCCAGAATTTAATGTTGCTGGTACCCCAGAATTGCAGCCCTGAGCGTTGTGTGCATGTAACAAACACACTAAATCTCTCGGCAGTCCGGGTGAGCGTGGGGACCCCTAAAGGCTGGGGGCCCCAGGTGGCCACTTCACGTTAAGGCCGGCCCTGCACACACATTATACAAAGTAAATGTATCAATATGAGAAGACCGCGGCCAGTGACGCTCCCTACCAGGTTTTATTTGATGCTGCTGACACTTGCTTGACTCTGACTGTACACTTTCAGCACGTCTCTAGAAGCTGTACTAGATACCCTTCTCTTGTTCAGACTTGTCCCACTCTCTACCTTCCCTGTGCAGTAACTGCAGCCCGGCTGGCTTGTTTCTTCTCCTGCCACGTCTAGGATGCCATCCCCGATCCGTTTTGACTGGAGTGGATTTCTATACAGCCAGAGCTGGCTGCCAGTTAGGCAGAAGCTGTTAAGTGGATTAGGAGGGAATGAATCAGGGCTCTGTTTCGCTGCAGCTCTGCAGAGTACATGTGCTTTTCACAGGGGGGTGGGGCGCTGTGAAGAAGGCTGGATGGGGTTGAGGAGGGGGCAGGGAGAGAACACAAGTGTTCCCCTCTCATTTAATGAATACCAGCTTGATACTGAACGTTCCTGGAGCTGGAGTTGAGTATAGATTGTATACGCCCCCTTACCCCAAACATGCTCTCCTGCCTCCCCCTGAAAAACAAGCATGCTGGGGCACTGGCTTATGCGATCTGGAACACTTGTAGTTTTAAGTTGTTGTTGATTTTTCTAAAATTATTTTTACTAAACTGAAACTATATTCATGACCTTCATCCAGTCGTATCTTTTTTTTTTTTTTTTTTTTTTTTTTAATTTGTTTTAGAACAAGTTCTCCTTCTAGATCTGAAGTCAGTTCGGGCTGCCCCTGGCTGCTGCTGCTGCTGCTTGTTGGAAAGAGTTAAACGTTACGAGGTCAGTTCAACTCTTTATCCCAGCCCTTATAGTGAAGTCTCTGCTGTTGAACATTCCAGTCCTTTGGTATGTAATGAATGTGTGTGCTACCTTTCTTAATGGCTCAGCAACAACACCAAGCCGAACTGAACAGCACCCAAAGCACACAGCCAAAGCTAACATTCACACACAAAACCTGCGACAAATGTCGTGATTCATCAACTTTCTCTTTCTTTCTTTTTCATTGAAATTACTTTAAAAATAGTTAATAAAAGTTACCCCGATAACTTTGTTTTCCCTTGGTATGTTTTGGAAGCTGATAAACAATGCTGTCATTCTCCCTGTAGTATCCCCCAGTGGACATGCGTGTTCTGCCCGTCCTCAGCCCCACACGACGACAGAGATCAGGCACAGCCCGCTCTCTTTAGACAAACCTGCGAGGAACCCGAGCAGAGGGGAACCTGTTTCAACAGGCAATCTGAACGAAAACACAACAGTGCGGCAGCTAGCACCTTCCACACACTGCAATACACAGGAGAGCGTCTTTAAAAGACCTACCTGTTGTGGTCCTTCAGGAACATGGTGCGGCGTTGCAGTGGATCTGGAAACTGGACCTGCTTCAGAGTTTCTTTTCTTTGTATCCTCGGAGTCAGAGGCGATGTGGAGACAGCTCTGATCAGCTTTATGACTGCGGCCCCCTGGGATATCTGAAAACTAAAGACCAGCAGTGCAGGACCAGGGTTACAGTGCGCTGCTGGAGGACTCAGCCAGTGAATGAACATCAATATGAAAATGGGATTTCAGATGGGATTAGCAATCAGCTAATTTACAAGGACCCATGGAACAAATAAAACTAGAGCAAGTTTATGCTGTAGTACAGTCTCCGCTGAGCCGAACCACTGAGACCAGTTCACATTAGTCACGGAGACCCATCTGTACCCGAATGAAGATGCCTGGTCTTTAGTGGGATGTTTTTGATACCTGTATGCCATTAATAAATCTGCAGTAGACGTTGTTTTCTATAGTTCAGTATGACATTGAAGTTTGCTCTGGGCAATCACTACATCAGTGTAGCTCTGTTTGGATTATAGGGCAGACTGGACAATATCGGCTCGGATTAGTGAGGGGGGGGGGGGGGGGGGGGGGGGGGGGGGGGGTTCAGAGGCCGTCAAGACTGCTGCGACACCCCCCCCCCCCACCACCTCCTTCGATTTACCTATTTCAGGTACATTTATCCTGTAATTAAAGGATTGAACACTGGGAAGTCTCTAGTTGGCCCAGGCTGATTTTTATTTTGAATGCTGTGCTTGTTTTACTATCTTTCCACCTTTAACCGCTGTCCAATATCTGCACCTTTTAACCTTCCCCCCCACACCCACTCCCACTCCCACTCCCTTCCCCTGTCCTGCGATCTGCAGTGCCAATGTGGTTGCCATGTTATTGTAAGGGCCCTGTGTGGTGAGGTTTGATCCCTGGCAGGATTTTATTGAGCTGCGTTGGAATTAAGAATTTGGAATTCGGGAAGACATTCCGATTTCCACTCCCCTTTGAAGGTGTAATGAATGAATCTTGAGCTGAGTAATGTAGAAAGTAATGCACCCTGTTAGCTGCAATGTGAGCCCAGACAGAACAGTCTCTTCAGATAACTCAGACTGGAAATGATCCCATTATCCCTCTGTGCAAGGCAGTCTTTTTCCACTAGGAACCCCATTTAGCTCAAGGTAATTAATGCTGCTGTAAAAAGGAGCAGAACGTTAGAACCCACGTGAGTTCCAGGGATACACCTGGCGGATTCTTGCAAAGCAGCAAGCGTGTCCCGCTACAGTAAATCTCACTGACCACCCAGGCAACTGCATCAAGGGATGAAAAAAGCCTTGGGCAGGTTCAGGCTAGACTCTGCCCTGAGACCCAGTCGGCGACCTGAATAAGAGTCACTACGAGCATGTTGTCATCAGACAACCAGAAAGGAAAGTTTCTGCATCGTCACTTACACTTATAAAACACGATATTCCTGTTAGTGTTAAAACAGTCCCTTTAACTTCACCACATTGTGCCACCCTGTCGCGACCCTTTCTATAACTCCACCGCTGGTCGTGTGAATTATTTTCAATTAGTAGATTTGTCTATTTTTTTATGGAAAGAGAGAGGGGGAAAAAAAACTTACCAAAAAGTTTGTACCGCGCATGAGCCTCCTCTTGTCCGCTGGCACAGCTCTCCTGAAACAACTGCGCTGCGTAAAAAACACAAAGACGCGATCATTACAAACACGATCAGCTGAGTCACCCCAACCCAGGCAAGGATCTCACACAGCCATTAGACAGGTGAGAATGAAGCAACCACGCACAGCTGCACTCCATTTATACGAGACTTTCCAAAAAACAAAAAACAAAAATCCTTCGGACAGCGGTAACTGGCGCGCAGTTCGCCTCCGCACCGCAGTGTTGAATGGCAGGGAGCCGCATTGCGAGCTGCTGCAATAATCAGACACTGTTAACATTGATGGTCAACCATCTGTTTTAAAAGTGCATAATATTGTTTTGTACACTGCGCTATGGGATCCCCGTCCTTTTCAGTTTTGCCACCCACAACTGTGTGCTGTGCGTTCCATGGGCTTTGACGGTCTTTTTTTACGATGTTTGCATAAAATAATTAAACAAAGTCCATGACTTGACAGAAGTGAAATTGAATTCAGCGACCAGACAATAAGTAAAACACATACGTGCACTCAGTCAAGTCGGCCTAATTCCTCCATATGCCGGGTTCCTGCAAGTAAACTCCATCATTCACAACCAGACAGGGCGAGCTGCTGCAAAACAATGTTGTTGCGCTGTATAAACAAGACTTCAACTACGTATTCCTATTGCTTTATTCAGGTTTTAAATAGACTGACATTATTCTAGTATTGCGTCATAATAATAATAATAATAATAATATATTTAATCAATAAATGAATGTATAGTCAAATACTTGCCATTGCAAACGAGTAAAGCCCATCCACCTTTCAATGGACATGCAGGAGACGAGTACCTTAACAAATCGTATATTCTTCTTTATTTTTTTACAAAACCCAAATATAATTAAAAAGCGCACCTATCTACTGTATCTGTACATATTTTAAATGTGGTTGTGCTGCAAACCTCTCTCTCTCTCAAGTTGCAAAGCGGTGCTGGAGAGCTTGGGATAAGTGGCCGCATCGTAGCCCGTGTATGTTTTTTTATGTAGTGGTGGAGATGCGGAACTCTCTTTCCTGACTGGGTGGTTAAGTTGTTGGTTTCCTAAACCTTTACTCAGGAACTCCATAAACGCAGGTCAGCTTGACAGCCAGGTTTGTCACGTGACAGCGACATTTGCATAAATCCGAGAGCAAAAAAGAAACCCCGTGTCAGTAACCCCGATTCCAAGTGCAGTTTATCTACAGTGGTATAAACGTACCATTCATGGCTTCGTGAACGCATGCTGATGGCAACGTAGTAGATACATGGAAAAAATATATTCTGCAAAGTTTTACAAATATTTTACACAGAGTTTATTAGTTTGTTCAAACAGTTAACCTGACACTCCCAATGAATGGGCAGAGTTGAGGTCGCTAGTATACAATGAATGGGCAGGGTTGAGGTCGCTAGTATACAATGAATGGGCAGAGTTGAGGTAGCTAGTATACAATGAATGGGCAGAGTTGAGGTCGCTAGTATACAATGAATGGGCAGAGTTGAGGTAGCTAGTATACAATGAATGGGCAGAGTTGAGGTAGCTAGTATACAATGAATGGGCAGAGTTGAGGTAGCTAGTATACAATGAATGGGCAGAGTTGAGGCAGCTAGTATACAATGAATGGGCAAAGTTGAGGTCGCTAGTATACAATGAATGGGCAGAGTTGAGGTCGCTAGTATACAATGAATGGGCAGAGTTGAGGTAGCTAGTATACAATGAATGGGCAGAGTTGAGGTAGCTAGTATACAATGAATGGGCAGAGTTGAGGTAGCTAGTATACAATGAATGGGCAGAGTTGAGGTAGCTAGTATACAATGAATGGGCAGAGTTGAGGTAGCTAGTATACAATGAATGCGCAAAGTTGAGGTAGCTAGTATACAATGAATGGGCAGAGTTGAGGTAGCTAGTATACAATGAATGGGCAGAGTTGAGGTAGCTAGTATACAATGAATGGGCAGAGTTGAGGTAGCTAGTATACAATGAATGGGCAGAGTTGAGGTAGCTAGTATACAATGAATGGGCAGAGTTGAGGTAGCTAGTATACAATGAATGGGCAGAGTTGAGGTAGCTAGTATACAATGAATGGGCAGAGTTGAGGTAGCTAGTATACAATGAATGGGCAGAGTTGAGGTAGCTAGTATACAATGAATGGGCAGAGTTGAGGTAGCTAGTATACAATGAATGGGCAGAGTTGAGGTAGCTAGTATACAATGAATGGGCAGAGTTGAGGTAGCTAGTATACAATGAATGGGCAGAGTTGAGGTAGCTAGTATACAATGAATGGGCAGAGTTGAGGTAGCTAGTATACAATGAATGGGCAGAGTTGAGGTAGCTAGTATACAATGAATGGGCAGAGTTGAGGTAGCTAGTATACAATGAATGGGCAGAGTTGAGGTAGCTAGTATACAATGAATGGGCAGAGTTGAGGTAGCTAGTATACAATGAATGGG
Organism: Polyodon spathula; assembly: GCF_017654505.1. Taxonomy (NCBI): domain Eukaryota; kingdom Metazoa; phylum Chordata; class Actinopteri; order Acipenseriformes; family Polyodontidae; genus Polyodon; species Polyodon spathula. The sequence continues at coordinate 2,523,138 of NC_054558.1, read as the reverse complement.
CAGAGTTGAGGTAGCTAGTATACAATGAATGGGCAGAGTTGAGGTAGCTAGTATACAATGAATGGGCAGAGTTGAGGTAGCTAGTATACAATGAATGGGCAGAGTTGAGGTAGCTAGTATACAATGAATGGGCAGAGTTGAGGTAGCTAGTATACAATGAATGGGCAGAGTTGAGGTAGCTAGTATACAATGAATGGGCAGAGTTGAGGTAGCTAGTATACAATGAATGGGCAGAGTTGAGGTAGCTAGTATACAATGAATGGGCAGAGTTGAGGTAGCTAGTATACAATGAATGGGCAGAGTTGAGGTAGCTAGTATACAATGAATGGGCAGAGTTGAGGTAGCTAGTATACAATGAATGGGCAGAGTTGAGGTAGCTAGTATACAATGAATGGGCAGAGTTGAGGTAGCTAGTATACAATGAATGGGCAGAGTTGAGGTAGCTAGTATACAATGAATGGGCAGAGTTGAGGTAGCTAGTATACAATGAATGGGCAGAGTTGAGGTAGCTAGTATACAATGAATGGGCAGAGTTGAGGTAGCTAGTATACAATGAATGGGCAGAGTTGAGGTAGCTAGTATACAATGAATGGGCAGAGTTGAGGTAGCTAGTATACAATGAATGGGCAGAGTTGAGGTAGCTAGTATACAATGAATGGGCAGAGTTGAGGTAGCTAGTATACAATGAATGGGCAGAGTTGAGGTAGCTAGTATACAATGAATGGGCAGAGTTGAGGTAGCTAGTATACAATGAATGGGCAGAGTTGAGGTAGCTAGTATACAATGAATGGGCAGAGTTGAGGTAGCTAGTATACAATGAATGGGCAGAGTTGAGGTAGCTAGTATACAATGAATGGGCAGAGTTGAGGTCGCTAGTATACAATGAATGGGCAGAGTTGAGGTAGCTAGTATACAATGCATGGGCAGCTAGTATACCAGGGTTGAGGTCGCTAGTATACAATGCATGGGCACACCTGCCTACATGCAGTGAGTTAATACGCAATAGAACGATCACTGAAGACTAAATAGCCGTGATACCAGTCAAACTGCACCAGCACGTTTTAACAATGCATGCTCTCCATTTCCTCTTCCTATTAAACCTCTTGCTATAGGCGCTACGTTAATCCTGCTTAATCCCCAAACCTGCTTTGTTTAGTAAGCGAGCAAGGGGAGCTGTGAATTCATTGCAATGAAGGCAGAGTTCAACTGCCCCAGAAGCACGATACTGCATGTGTCTCCCAAGTAGATCTAAATATAGACGCGTTTCAAATGGCAAACACGCACTTGGAGAGCGCTTCAGAGACCTTGGGTTATAATAGGCTGCTCGGTGGTTTGCTTCTAGTTCCTTAAATATAACAGTTCATTAAAGACTGGAGTAAAATAGACCCCTTTCTATCCAGCATAAAATACGAGGGACAAACGCTAAAAAAATAGAGCCCAAAAGAAGAGGGCTGGAACCAGCTGGCCAGCATGCTAGTGGAAGCTCTTGGATATCCTGTGAAGTTTGTGGCTGCTGCTTCAGCACATGTTCACATTCATCGCGTTGATAAAGCGCCCTGGGCATGGTGATGCAAGGCTAAGTGCTCTTGCATTAAGGCTTTAGCCCCATGTGATTCACACAATTTTCAGTATCGAGAGCGCAGCGCCATAGCATCCATTCGACTTCCACATTGCTGAGCTTTTAACATAATGGGATTCAAACTCGAGTTCTGTCTCAATGCTTGAGGAGGCTCAGCGGTCCAGTGGTTAGAGAAAGAGACTTGTTACCAGGCGGCTCCCACTTCAATCCCAGCTCGCTTAACCTCCCTGTGCTCTGTCCTTCGGGTGAGACGTAAAACCGAGATCCTATTGGAATTGACTCTGCAGCAGCAGCAGGAGTTGATGATGCAGAGTTCACCCCCCAGTCTCTGTAAATCGCTTTGAATAAAAGCATCTGCTAAATGACTGATTAATATTATTGAATAGCAATAATGTACTTTTGCATTGGCTGTAGTGGATCAGTCTTGCTTATGATGCACAGTTCACCCCCCTAGTCTCTGTAAGTCGCTTTGGATAAAAGTGTCTGCTATATGACTAATTCATATTATATGTACAGGGGAACCTGAGATTAGGAAACTCAGTTAATAAGGGTAACTTTACTGGGTGTGTTTCTGTTTCTGCTTTCTGGAAAAATGTGCTCTTGGTGACGTGGAGTAAATAGATTTGAGAATTTAGCCCACTTTAAAAAAAGTGTGCGTTTTTTGTTTTTGAAGCTAATTTTGCAACTGGCGCAAAAGCTTATCTTTGATTTTCTCCATCACAAACTGAAGCCTTGATCCAACAATGTCTTGAGCTCAAAAAAAAAAAAACAACCCTGTATTTGTATTAGGAAATTTGCCAATAGAAATGAAGCATGTGGGATGTTGCAATTCCTCTGGTTGAAACAAACACCTGAGCCTGTAGGGGTGACTTTTGACCTGCTCTGAAAACAAACGGTTCCCTCCAGCACCCAAAGCAGATGTTCTGCGTATTTTAACACCCTGGCCGCTTCTTTACCCCAGAAAAGATGCACTACTGTATTTATCTCGCTTCCTTGAATCGATCAATGCTAGAACAAAATCACATGTGGTAATTATAATGCAGCGGCACACACAGTTAAAGCTTGTTGTAGCTTTTAGATGTAAAGGATTCAAACAGCGGCGTCTGATCTGTGTTTCCAGCCAACCCCACATACCCTTCAAACTAATAGCTGATCAACACATGGCTCCCGGACTCACAGGACTTCAACGACACTTTTGTGAAGGGCTGTTTTTTTTTTGTTTTTTTTTAAAAGCATCTTTTTGCAAGCTTGCAATCCATGATGTTGCATAGACCGTTAGAATCTTTTTGCAACTGTTTTAGAGGCAGTTTTATTCTATGGGTTTTTCTTTCAAAGCAGCGTATAAGCAGATATTCATCAACACTCTTTAAAAAAACGTTTTAAAAAATCCATAAAACTTTGCGTAAAGTTTTCTGATTGGGATCCACTATCTCACTCCACAAAGGAATTCCAGTAAAAGTTAGGTGAAAGAACAAAGATGAACCAATGACATAAAACTCTGTATCTATACATGAAGAAAAAAGAACAACAAACAAACACAAAGTTTCAAAGACTAGGGTTTGCATTATTCTTTATCACATTACACAGGGCAACATTAAGCTTAGTGTGGTAACAGACCCAAGGGTCAAGGTTAACTCAAATCCACAATCTGCTGAACGTGGTTACCCAGTTACAACAATCAGCTCTTCATTTAAGATTGAAGTCCAGCGCAAGCCACGAGAAAAGGATAACAGCAGAACATGAGAAAAACAGGATTAGACAAAGGTGTTAATAATTCAGTAGTCAACTCGAACACAACTGAAACTTAAAAAAAGTCAAATCTTTACCAAATGATACACGTTTAGTCCCCCCCCCCCCCAAAAAAAAATGTTGAAGCAGGTAAACAAGACAAAGAGAAATCAACCAATCACGTTACAGATTTATCAACGTTCCAGTACATGTCATCCCGTGCGCACAGCAGGTTGTTGTATTAAAACAAAAACTTAAAGCAACAGCACTTTCGTTTGTTAAACAGAAGTTATTATTTTGCTGCTAGGTTTCTATGTGTGTGCACTGGATATTATTTTGCTGTTTGGTTCCTCTGTATGTGTGTGTACTGGTTATTATTTTGCTGTTTGGTTCCTCTGTATGTGTGCACTGGTTATTATTTTGCTGTTTGGTTCCTCTGTATGTGTGCACTGGTTATTATTTTGCTGTTTGGTTCCTCTGTATGTGTGCACTGGTTATTATTTTATTATCTTGGGAGGTCCGGTAGCAGAGATGTTGCTAATATACTTTAGACTTTCTTAAATATCGTTATCAGTGCTACAGTGCAAATCTCCCAGGCATGTTAGTTAAGCCCAAATACCAGTTTTGTTTGCAAGTGTCCAACAAAAGGGCGCTGTGAACTCACTTCCCCGCTGGCAAAGTTCAACTATCCACAGATGACTACACTGCATGTGTATCCAAGCAGATCTAGAGACACAAGAGCTGAACACACAGCACATGGAGGGCCCTGTTTCCAAAGTGCTCACTCCTTTCTTAAATGAATTTTCAAAAGGAGAAACATTCAGCTTTCTGTTACAAAACAGAAAACGCCTTTAGAGTGCTGAAGAGAACAAGCTTGATATTACTAAGTTGTTCGGTTCTAGTTTCAGAACGTAAACAGTTCTTAAATATCTTAGCACTGCTGCACAGGCCCATCTCCCACGCCGGCTCTTAACGAACCCCTGCACTAGAAAGGGCTGCCGTGCATGTCAAATATTACAACAGCCACAGTGAAAATGCAGCTGTTTGTATTCATCGCCATCTTCCCAAAGCTCCTTTTTTGTTTTCTAAGGTTTCCAAGGCAAAACAAGAGATTCTCCCCTGCAGGCCAACTTTCTCAGATTTCCAAAGAACCCACAGCAAGGACATTCATGAAGTAAGAAAGGACCCATGTTAGGTTAAGAAGCTCCTGAATGGGGTTTGGCATCACTTGCAATCGCCAGCAATTAAAACAGCACAAGAGGTGAGGATGGAGGTCAAAGTGAAAATGCTTTAAATATCAGAAATAAAGTGACTTCCACGACTGATCTGAAAACACAAGGTAAACCGCACTGCAAATACATACAAGTGTTGCAGTAGTAGTAGACCCAGCTTGGACCAAAAGCTGAGAGAAAACTGGTTTCCAGAAGTGTGACACAGTTTAATTATATATCTCATATATATATATATATATATATATATATATATATATATATATATATATATATATATATATATATATATTAAACTAAGCAGTTAAACATTGGATCATCTGTTTTGTGAAGCAAATCACTCAGCTTCATATAACTTATGCACCCCACCTGTAAAAATGGCTTGGACTGGACGACACTATCCTGGATAAACACCCAATACAATCATCAATAAAGAAAGAAGTGGGTCTGGAATGTACTCGACCTCTAGCGGATCTCGACCAGGTTGAACCTGAGCTGATTCCTCTGGGCGGCACGGCCACAGGCAGCTCTAGCCCAGCCGGACAGGACTGCTGCTCCCTCTTGTGGTGAAGGACGAGTTACTGAACCCATTTCCAATTCCCTGGGGCAAAAAAAAAAAAAAACTGCTCAGCGCAGGCGTGGAATACGACTTGCAATACATTAGCCTGGCTTTCTTCTGTGCCAAGCAACCTCCCAGTGCTGTGCAAACTGAACACCGCCCATTCAAATGTGCAGTAAATGTAAAAGCGGGCAGCAAATAAACCACACTGTTCCTTAAAGGGATTCTACATGTTTTTTTTTTTTTTTTTTTTTTTTTTTTTTTATTATATATTTTTTATTTGCAGATGCATTTCTTTATATTAGCAGTATTGTACCTCAGAATAATACAGAATAAAACTAGCAGTGTCCTGATAAGGCAGACTTATTCATAGCATGTACAGAACAGCACAGCAATCCTTCATGACCATCATTCACAGTATGCTGAACAGCACCTTGTTATAAATGCCCAATGTGAAATTTCATTAAATTCATGCAAGTGGTTCTCAAGATAAGAATTCAGCTGTCACTCGCCCAACCAATCACAAGCCAGAACCTATGCTTTAGGAAGGCACTGTGACCAGGATTCTGAAACCCTCGTGAGCTTCAGCTAAGGACTGTCCATACCAAGTTCAATCACAATGGCAAAAGCAGCTCTCTACATTCACCATGAACACAAATATAAGTAAGAACGCATGGGAGCCTCCAGGATCAGTGGAAAACATTACTGCAGCAACAAGAACACAACATCACTTGTGCCAATTACAGAGAGCGTAAGATTGCATTTTACAGGTACACGATTCACACAAAACCAAAATGCTTTTCTGCTTCGAGACACGGGAGGATTCTCAGGAAGACATCTTGTGCACTGCTACCGTGATACTGTCGTGTGTCCGGATCAAGATATTCCTGCACAAGGAACAAAGGATTTTTGTTAGCGATATGTAGAGGAGCTGAACAGATAGATTGAAGAGATAATCATGAAAAGATACATTGCTATTGGCCCTCAGCCAATCCACAGCCCCAAACATTAACAGAACATAAACAAGCAATCACAGAACACTCTCTCTCTCACACACACACAATATCTTGTCTTTAACCCATGACATCACAGGAGAGCAGAAATGAGTAAACTCTGTATCCGTTATATGAGAAGTGGGTAAACGCTATATTGCCCAAATTAAAAGTTCCTCTATCCAACTTTGCACCAAGTTTCAGGAGGTTTTGTGAAAATCTGCAGAAAGTTACTGCAGTAAAAAAAAAAAAAAAACTAGAAACGCCATTCCCTTATAATCCCAGTATCCGCTAAGGTGCCAGGGATTCCTGTACACTGTTATCAGAGAGGAAGGGGGGCACACAAAACGGTTTTTCTTCCTTTATAACACAGCTTGAAAATGTTGTGCATAACTGCTGCTGCTGCTGCTGCTTTTGGCAGTTTTTCCTTTCCTGTACGAAGGGGGAGATTTGCCCAACCTGCATCCCGGTTTTAGCCACAGCTGGATCGCATCAACCGCAGAGGTTATCCTGGGATCACCGCAGTGAAACGCTCTGATGAAATCCAGCTGTGGCTTTTCCTGGCGGGGGCCCAGGTTGGCAAAAGTCCTGTTACCCTGCATCGGACTCCAGGCACACTGTGGGGCAGTCTGTAGGATCTCTGGTGAGTCTGGCAGCGTGCTTGGCCAGCACAGACACCACACCTCCGTGCTCATCAGAGAGGGACCCGCGACCTAGAGGAGGGAGGGGTGGGGAGGGCAGGGGAGAGAAAGGCGGGAGAGAGAGGAGGAGGAGGAGAGACACAGATACAGAGAGGGGGAGAACAGAGAGAGGAGACACGCATTAAAGAAATGCTTCTGTTAATCTTACATTGCAAGCTGCCAGACGATCTAACTGCTCGGTACTTACAGCCCAAGTTGTGTCCCTGTGCGTCAGTGCAAAGAACGCCGACCACCGCAGGATTCTTCATCCTGTGAAAGAACAATGAACAAGAAAGGGGTTTCACCGCGGAGTATTTACAACCACATTTTATAAGATCAGCATTTATTATTATTATTATTATTATTATTATTATTATTATTATTATTATTATCTTGTGTTTACCCAAACACTGTTCTTGTTACATTAACCAGGACATACTTATCCAACACTTCACGATAGCAATACAGAAGTCATTTACGGTCTAGTGTTTATTTATTTTTAACAAGAGAACACGTTTTAAACTCACGTGTCGTCCAGGTGTTGTTCTAAAGTTGACTCCATTGCCCGCCTGTTGCTTTTATATCTAATAAATCGGGATTGCGTTTCTTTCCCCCGCTCCCTGTTCCTTGGTTTTGTAACTAGTCAGCTGACACGGCTACACGTGACCGAGATGGAGCACTTGCATGGACGGGGTCCTGCGAGGGACGAACTTAGCGAGTCCAGGAAGGTCTGCAAGTAAATATATCCTGCACTGATACATTTTGGAATTAATATTTACAACCTTAAAGATCTGACATTTCTATTTTATTATTCGATACTATGGTCTTTTATGGTCTACTCTAAGCTGTAACACTGATCTCTTAAAAAACGACAACAATAATATTCTTTGTTTTTTTAATAATTCGCAGGACGTCCACGGGAGGGCGGTGTTTGCAGGTATGGTGTCGGATTATGATGCGGTGTGCTGTCATATGGGCAACAAGTAAATATTTCAAGCTTGTAATGTCACACCCAAAACAGAACAGTTCAGAGTTCTCTAAACATGAGTATTATGAATAAGCAGAGCCTTCGGGGAGTCATCATACCATTATGGTGTTAAACAGGGTAATTATAATGATGACTCACAAGAGGTTCGTGAATATATCAAATGCATTTATAAAGGTCATAATGATTTTGCATACTGTAGAGTGAATTATTGGCATGGTATTGTATTGTATTGTGTAGACAAAAGCGAAGTATAGTGGCTATTGTTGCTGAACCTCTCTTTAGCAGATAAAATGAAACTACACGCTATGCATAACGGCTACTGCAAAGACGTGTTCTTGATTTTTACTAGCCAGAAACCTAATGCTAGACTAGAGCTCCTTCACTTGGATTTCATTTTGAGAAATGCCAGAATCTATTGGAAAAAAAAAATCTTGCTTTTTAATAAAATCAATTATTACCAATTATCATCTGTCTGATATTTGAGTAGGACATTGGCGGTGGACATGGTGTGCAGTGATTCTAAACGGACACGGTGAATGGAATGGAAACTGGCCTGGCAGCAGCAGTAGCCCGCGGGGACGCGGATGGTGCGGCTGACATGTTCTTTAAGATGACGCCCGTTTCCTTCTGCAATCTCCTTCAAACTCCGCGTATCAGGCCTTTGTCGATTGCTATCCAGCCCTTCCCGATATGCAAACGACGCTATGATCATTCACACCGTGTCACAATGTCAACCCCATTCAACCACAGACTCTAGCTGTGCGGAGTGACTGATTTCCTTCTCTCCAAGTGCGCTCCGCTTTGCTGAAGCGGCAGAAAGGGAAGTGTAATTGTAAAGCGTGGCGTTGCACAGATTCATCAGCCTGTGGACAGCCACATATTGCTTTGCTGACGAACCACCTGCTAACAACGGTTCTCAAATAAAGAGCGGTCTTCCTTCGAGGAGCTTTTTCTATTCTGAGGGGGAAAAAGCTAAACCGCCATCCAGGGCTAGATAGAAACAGCAGATTAATATTTATAGCTGCCTGTATAATAATGTTTTATATGCATCACACCATGTAAAAACATCCTGCAAAAAGACTGTGAGTTGCAATTGAGGCGAGACTGATCTCTGTAGAAAATAGGTTTGAGGTTAAACAGTAACAACACAGCGACCGTGCAAAACCTGCGATCTGAACTGACAATCTTAATGGCTTTCAATGGTTGCTCCACTTTTCATAGCTTTGCTCCAAAATAACATTTCATGAGATTTTTGTAACTCAAAGCAATCACTTTCTCCACCGAGGCGCGTATCTCATTATCTCAGCGCACCTGGCTCTGAAGTCCAACATTCAATCTGAAGAGAGCCTGGGCGCCTATTCAGCCCCACTATTTTCGTCCTGTTTTATGGTGGTTTGAAACAAGAAGCCAGCCGGCGTTCCATTCGATTCAGAAATCCCAAACTGCACTTTTAAATGATTTAAATTTCACAATTTCCGAAGCTAGCTACAGTGATGTTCTGTTAAGACTCGGAGACCTCTCAAAGATTGATTGATTTAATATCTGCCAATAAATACTTCTTAAATGCCATTGTGAGCCCAGGTCTCAGCACACCCTGGCCTCTGACATATTTCAGAATAGTAAATAGCGATTTTATTTCCCTTACAAACTAAAGCTGTGCTAACGGAGCTTTGGAATAGCTTCCAGTCCTACGAGGGCTCGGGTGGATGTCTGTTCAAGAACCATGGTGCTAAAACGCATTTCAGCGGAGCCTCTTCACCACTCTCCTGCCCTCGCGTCTTTTCATGAGACGAGAACAGCATCGATTATGTTTGTGTCTTAACATAAGAACCAGGGTACTTAAAAAAAAAACCCAAAAAAACAACCTCGCTCCAGTAAATGAACGAGAAAAACAATTTTGAACTGAAAAGTGCTTGCAGAACCTAGTTCATTTACCTTGCAGTGAATTCATTTAGATAACCGGGTTTGGCCCCTGACGCTCATGCCTCTTCTGTCTCTGTCACGTGTTATTAATAGTACTAATATTTGTCAAACAGAATGAATACGAATTCTTCAGTATGAAAGACTGTAGGTAAAGGGTAAAGTCGGGCAGACAGAGACTGTAAATTATATTGCCGCTGCCTCTGGGACAAGCCCGGCATAGCTAATACTGTAAAAGCAAAGCAGTCTATTGTTAAACAAATATAACTGACCCGAGGGCTGCACCGACAGAGATCAGATGTGGAGTGCAGCGCTGTGTAATAATTCAATAGGTGCATTTCAATTTGGAGGTTGTGTGGAAAATGCAAAGTCCTCTGGACCGCTACAGCCTTTGAAATGTCATGCGGAGGTGTGCAAACATGGAAATTTATTAATTCAATCAATTGAAATGAAATGCGTAAAGAGGCATAACCATGCATCACCGAGGAGATGCCGCATCAGAGCTTTTGTACCGTACACACCACAGGTTCAGATGTCTGTACACTGTGTATAGAGTCTTCAAGAGTGAAGTGTGCCCGCCCCTGGCATATTCCCAAGCCAGGAAAAAAAAAAACAACTTTTTAATGCTGTTTCAAACGTCCACACACCACTATCCACTCCATCTTCTTCAGTGCACTGTCTGTTCTGGGGGTTTGAAATAAACACTATTGCAAAAAAAAAATCGAAAACGGCTGTAAATCTAAAACTTTGGAAGTAATGAAAATCACATTTTCTGTTTCTGCCAGTAAAAATGTGTCAGACCACAGAATCCTAGGGATTTGCCACGGCTGAGGTCCTCTCAATAGGTCTCATTTGCACCGGGACATTCCGAGGCTGTATATATTATACTGAATCGCATGGCAGTTAGAGCCACTATGACCCGCTCTTATTCAGTCTGTGGGAAGCAGCTGTCAACAGTTTTGTTGAGACTGATGAAATTAGCTGAAGTTCGTTTCTTAACCCCCATCTATGACTCCCCGACACTGCATCACTTTAGCTCTTCATACAACTAAAAGAAGCTGCAGGACTGAGGCTCTGGCTGTAACTCCTTCAGACCCTGTGGTCCCCTGTCAGTGGGGTTTCACGCATGGATTTAGCCTGCATATGGGAGGCATACAGCTGGAACGCTGCTATAATTGAAGCAGACTCTTTCTCCATCCCTCCGCTGCTCTGATTAAGCATATGAAATAGTAGACTGTCTTGCAGTAGTGGTCCTGCAGACGGCAGCCCAGCGGCTGATGAATAGTATCATAGAGCCTCAATTCTGAAAAGACGCCGCGCTGCTTAATTCCCAGTATCTATCACCTCGCTTGACAGAAACCGATACATCATGCAGGGCAAGGAGGCGAAATCCTCCATGCAGGCATTTAGGAAGAAGCTATTGGGCATTTCAACCATTACCAGCGACATGCTTCAAAAAAATAAAAGGCAGTGTTTAGGAAAAGTGTTAGATCGAGGGCACAGATCATTTTTGCTCTCTGAAGAATGACACATAGATTCAATAATAACCAGCATGTGAAAACAATGCAACCAGTCAGGGGTCAGGCACTTGAGTAAATTTAACCCTAAATACACATTTCTTTCTTTTTAAATTAGGGCTTCATTAAAGATTCAAGATTGAGAGCACTGGACATTTTTGCCAGCTAAAAAAATGAATGCATGGCCAGAATTTTTCTTTAAAACCATCTGAACTGTAAATACAGTTTAGTTTCATATGTAATCCACCTGTCTATCGACTTGTCTGCGCAAGAAATCCTCTTTCAGATCATAAACTGAGAGTACAGGTCTGCCCATCTGTCTGTGTTCAATGATAGACAGACAGGCAGACAGACAGACAGATAGACAGATATATAGAGATTTAACTTAAAACTAAACTGGATTTAGAGTAACAGTCATGTGGTTGTCTGTCTGTTGACCTGCTATGCAATGTCTTGCAATGTCACTTCAGTTGGCCTGATCTGTCAATTTCTGTGATCATCCGCAGAGCATCACATCACCAGTTTAGAGGGAGGGGGGGGGGGGGGGGGGGGGGGGTAGATTAAATACAGACTCTCTCAGCCTCCTGCGATCGATCGCATCTCATTGAGAGAAGAGCAGGGAACAGGAGAGAAACAAAGAGAGAGAGAGAGAGAGAGAGAGAGAGAGAGAGAGAGAGAGACACACAGAGAGAGATAGAGGGGGGAGACTGGTCCAACACATCCAGCTTGAGCATCCCAACAGAGACTGAGCAGCACTGGAAGAGACTCTCCACCTTCCAACAAGCTCCTGCCAAGGTGCTGCAATGATGAGGATCGCTCTGCTATTCACCTTCCTCTTGGCTTTACTCACTAGCACCAGGTGTGCCGTGATCACTGGGGTAAGTACTCTTCTACACTGATAATGATCCCTCCTGAGTTTACAAACCCACACCTCACTTCACCTGCAGGGTTCTATGTTGTCCTCATGTGTGGTTCTGTGTTGTCCTCATGTGTGGTTCAGTGTTGTCCTCTTTGTGTGGTTCTGTGTTGTCCTCTTTGTGTGGTTCTGTGTTGTCCTCATGTGTGATTCTGTGTTGTCCTCTTTGTGTGGTTCTGTGTTGTCCTCTTTGTGTGGTTCTGTGTTGTCCTCTTTGTGTGGTTCTGTGTTGTCCTCATGTGTGATTCTGTGTTGTCCTCTTTGTGTGGTTCTGTGTTGTCCTCTTTGTGTGATTCTGTGTTGTCCTCTTTGTGTGGTTCTTTGTTGTCCTCTTTGTGTGGTTCTTTGGTGTCCTCTTTGTGTGGTTCTTTGTTGTCCTCATGTGTGGAAGACTGGAAGAGGTTTTAGTTTTGGATTGTTTCAATTTTTCAAGCTGTTATTGCATTTTCTAGAGTAATGTATAAATAACATGCACATACATACATACAAGTACGATATATAAACTGATGTAGGCTGATGTACACCTGCCATATAAAAGTTAAGGATATTGTACTATTTTATTACAAAGCAGAATTGGCACTTGATTGTGTATAATAAATAATAGTATATCAAACTTATTTTATGTGTTTGTTCGTTTTTCTGATAGCGCTGTATCAGAGTAAATCAATAGGCAGGAAACGCATGGTGCACTTTTTCAAGCTAAATTGTTTTAAAGGGACAGAGGTTTTCCATAGGTGTAAATATTTTTGACTTAGGAAATCTATAACACAAAGCATGTAAAGCATCACAACTTTTAATTAACTGATGGATTTGTATTTATTTCTCATGTAACTGTTCTATTCAGGGATGCTCTAACTGCCTGTTGAGTGGCAGATCTCTGAATTGGTCTTGTTTAAAACCACGATCACTATGAAGCGCAGGGCAGAATCCAGGCACACCCTCTCCTCACCAGCTCAGTAATGCACAGCCAGCACGCGCTGAAACTGTGGGGTTGCCTTTCTCTTCATTCACAACCTCAGCGCGTGACGATTGCACCATTATTAAATTGTGCGAACAGGGAACACATTTTATTTTCAGAAATATTGACAGAAACGTCCAGTGCCGCTCGAAGACTTAAAAAAAATACTTCATGAGGAGACTTGTGTCAGTGCTCTTTTCTTCCTGAATCTTTCTCAGCTACATTAACACATTGAATTGCATACCGCTTTGTAGTTTTCCATACACTTAATGAAAAACTACCCAAAATTTGCGATATCGTTTCGTAGTTTGATTACATGATGTTAAATAAAATATCTAAATTCATATTTTTTTTTTTTTCATTTTGTAATCAATCCTTAAATTCTAGGTGATGCAAAACCATACAGCAAAGCAGGGGCAAGAGCTAAAACAGTTCCTCACACTGTATAAAGCTGTGTATATAGCAAGTACTATGGAATCAGTTGATGCGCTAGTTGTCAGGCCTCCTGTAAGAGATGTGTGTGTGTGTGTGTGTGTGTGTGTGTGTGTGTGTGTGTGTGTGTGTGTGTGTGTGTGTGTGTGTGTGTGTGTGTGTGTGTGTGTCCCCAGGCCTGTGAGAGGGACTTGCAGTGCGGACTGGGCTCGTGCTGTGCTGTCAGCCTGTGGCTCCGGGGTCTACGCATGTGCACCCCGAGAGGGAGAGAGGGGGACGAGTGCCACCCCTTCAGTCACAAGGTACGGGCAAGAAGATTTCATTCTAGTGAAAAACAGCTTTTATTTTTATATGAGAGCAGCTTGGTCTGAAATGTAAGTTATCGGAACTGTGGCTTTGTAAAAAGTTTTCTCCAGTCTTTAATTAAACTCGAAAAGAAAAAAAGAAAAACACGTTTAGACAAAATGAAGACGCAAAACCGCTTGAGAGAGCTGAAGAAAACCTCAGTCAAAAAAAAATCAGAGTTAATCAGAGACCGGTGGAAACGCTGGCGGAACATACATTACAACAGCATTAGTTCTGCCCTGTGCAAGTGGAGGAGGTCATTGACCCAACATCAGAGGCCAGATCTTAAGTAGACACACATTCATCTGTCAAAGTCAAAGATCTCATTTTATTCCAAGCCGGCTGCTTCAACAGGAGCCCAATCAGCGCCGATCTCTGGTGTGCTTTCAGAAACGCTGCTGATAAACAGATATTGAGCAGCGAGAGATTCCCTGAATAATACATCACTTCCTGGCAGGGATTAGAGTTCTGTGAAAAGAAAGTTAATAACAGCGCTGAATTTCCCAGGAGAGCCTGGGTCTGCCGAGCTCTGGAAGCCTGGTGTTTATTGTGACTGGGCTGAGTGGCAGGATTAGACAGGCTCTCAATAATCTCTGGCTTTAAGGAGTAAACTTCTGTTTGGAAACTGTGGGTGTCATCTGGTTGAGTTACTCCAGACATTTTAAACAATGTGTGTGTGTGTGTGTGTGGGGGGGGGGGGGGGGGGGGGGGGGGGGGGGGGGTGCAGGTATTAAAAGTGCAGGTATTAAGAACTTTAGGAGACCTATAACTTTACCCTTAAAGATAATTGAAGTAATTACAACATTTGGCCACACGGAGGCACTGTGCGCCATAGTAAACTTTCAAGCAGTGAAAATGGAAAACCAGGGATGGAAATATGAAAAGATTTGCTGCAGATAAACTAAACCTTGGTGTGAAACTGTGAAGAGCAAAATTCCAAAGGTAAAGTCAATACAAACTAATGTATACATGCTTTTTTTGCTGGTTGGTTTTGTATATCCCGATTTCTGGCTGGCATGACATTGTTTTCCTCTGCTTGCTAATTGCAGGTGCCCTTCTACGGGAAGAGACAGCACCACACCTGCCCATGTCTGCCGCATCTCACCTGCACCTGGGTTATGGACAGCAAATACCGCTGCTCTGACAATTTTAAAAATATAGACTTTTAAATAATGAGAGAGAGAGAGAGAGTATGAAACATATTTCACTGTTGTTGTAACAAGGACAAAATATATATACAAAACTAAAATCAAATCATTGCATAGCCATCTGATCAACTTTATTATACTAATGCAGCACTAGCCTAGATAAAGGGAACTGGAGCTACAGCTAAGGCCAAAAGAATTTTACCATCGAGACATAATTCTTATATAAAGATCTTTTATTACACCATGTAATCAAAGAAACTACAAAATGATGCCATGAAAATTCTACCAGAAGACATAATGGAGACCCTTTCCCGCTAACATTGTGGATACAAAAAAAAAAGAAGGCAAGATATTTTTAAGTTGACATATTAAATACATACTTCAGTAAGGTCTGTTGCTGTACAGCCTAGCCCTGTTCCACGCTGTGTCTGTAAACTTAACCTGTTCCTGACTGGAATGCATTGCACAGGGCCGGACATCCAGCATGCATCACATGTGTTTACATTGGGGGGGGGGGGGGGGGGGGGGCTGACTCATGTGGGGGGGGGGGGGGGTAGTTGGGTGGTATTGCTCGAAGCCCCCACCCATCAGCTCCCCCACCCCCCCTTACCCCAAATAACAAATTATTAAATATGATATATATTATAATATATATATATATATATATATATAGTAACTTTGCATTGTGTGTATTTGTTCTTTCTCAAAATAAAATGATTGCTGATGACATTCTGGAGGAGATAACGCTGAGAATCTCGCCTTTGTTGTTTGTCTTAGCGGCTGATTTCCAGACACTGTTACCGTCTGCTTACTGCGCATCACGTCACAAGCCGTATTCGACACAAGCGCCCTTTTTTAAAGTGCCGAGGGAAAGCCAGGTTATTATTATAAAGAAAGAAAAGTGGTGTTCAATATTGCACACAATGCTTTAGGAAGATTTGGAATAGCTTTGCAACTTTGTAGAGATTTTTTTTTTTATTAAAGATATGATATGAATTTTTGCATTCTAACAGACTGGGTACCGTTGCAGTCATCGCTATGGGAACTGTTTTAAGTGTACACGCAATAGTTTTCCAGCAGAGGGCACCAGAGATCTTTTACATTTTGTTTCTGCGGGACTCTGTATTAGAAGCACTGATAGTGACGTAGAGATCTTACTTTTTCATTAGTTATCATTAAATAACCGCTTTTCTGCACAGCGATGTGTAATAAAGAATAGCGAAAGCCTTGTAAAGCCCAGAGAGGTACAGACAAGCATGTACATAAAGCCACGGTAAACTGTAGTAAATGTATAGTATAACCATGGACAAAGATAAATGATCACGGTAAAGATTAAAGGAAACTGTAATGGATTCCCCTTTAAACAGTGCTGAGAACAGCCAAGCCAGTAGTGACAGGCTATCGCTTCATTGTGTCCTGCCATTAAACACGAGGGTTCTGCCTTCCATTGAAGAACTCTCTGAACGAGTAGCGCAATGATGAATTTTGTCCACAAGGTGTCGCCAATCGCACACACTCTCCAGTGAGATCTGAGAGCATTAGAAATTCGAATCTCAAATTGCCCGTCAAAGGACAACAGGTCACACTGAGCACAGTATTGTAATCGGGTCCATACATACACAGCAGTTATACGCAGGTGCACGCAGCTGCTTTCATGATACAGAAGGAAATGTCCAAAAAAGCAAATTAATAATGGAACTCAATGGAAATCACTACTTGAACAGGGAGGTTTTTTATTAGTACAGAGGAAGATGAATCATGCTCTAGAGGTCACAGATTAGCATCTGCGTGCGGTGTAAGGCATGCTGGAAGTATGACAACTCTAGAAGTGGAATTTCCCAGTTCGTATTGGATTATGCATTCTGCAGCTTTGCTTTGACTGTATGCAGCGGTTTCAAAATGATCAGAGTTAATCCCCCCGTTTAATAGCGCATTCCCGTTCAGGGTTTGGAATTAACTCTTTTCTCAAGCGCCTTCCTCACTTGCCGTAAAAACGGATGTCTAAACTTGGAGGGCTTTTAAAAAACAACCCAGGTGTGCTGTGAGGCAAGAGGCGCGGTGTCTCAGTAAAACTAAAGTCACACTTCCCCGTGCGTTACTGTTTACTTAACTGTGCTATCAGTGGGTTTGTTCAGGCCAGCATCTTGCATAAAAAACACTTATCCTGTTAGCTTGAAACTACAAACAAACGCGGAGGGTGTTTACCAGAATATGCGTGCTATTAAATACCGAATACTTTCCAGGAAAATAAACAGAGAAAAACCAGCACAACAATGAATGTTTAGCAGAGTTCTCCAATGATGCGATTGGGTGCTGTCTCTCTCTCTCTGGTAAACAGATACAGCAACCTGCAAAATATGTAAATAGAGGCCGAGTATGAAGAGGCTGTGGTGAGGGACACTCAAATGATTTATTATTATTATTTTTATTTAATAAACCACCATGTGTGTGTGTGTGTGTGTGTGTGTGTGTGTGTGTGTGTGTGTGTGTGTGTGTGTGTGTGTGTGTAAAAATGTCAGCAGAACTGCCTTCATCTGCCTTTCGTCCAGGCAATCCATTGGACCTGAAGAGTTTGGAGTTTCTAAACTCTTAGAAGGAGTCGACAAAGTCGAGCACAGGACCGGAGCACACAGCTGGAAATGAAGCGGGTTATCGTCCCGTACAGGAGGTGGGCACGGATGTTTTGGGATGTTTGGGTCAGCTGATTGACAATAGCTGTGCAAAGTTTTAGGCGGGAGACTCTAAATCCTAGTCTAGTCCTGGATCATTGCTGGATAATTTTCAGTATGATAGTGTCGCCTTGGTGCAGAAACGGCTCTCTGATTGTGAAGCACAGGCTTCTCCAGCAGTGGCGCTAGCTGTCTTTATTGCATGCACCTGGCAATCAGCCGGGCGCACAGGAACCTGAATCATCATTCCTCTTCTAATATCACATGAAAACAGCTTCCTGATGATGATCTAAGTAACTTTACAGGCAAATTGAAAATAAGCAAGACTGATCCACTACAGCCAATGCAAAAGTACATTATTGCTATTCAATAATATTAATCAGTCATTTAGAAGATGCTTTTATCCAAAGCGACTTACAGAGACTGGGGGGTGAACTCTGCATCATCAACTCCTGCTGCTGCTGCAGAGTCAATTCCAATAGGATCTCGGTTTTACGTCTCACCCGAAGGACAGAGCACAAGGAGGTTAAGTGACTTGCTCAGGGTCACCCACAGTGAGTCAGGGCTGGGATTGAACCGGGAACCTCCTGGTAACAAACCCTTTTCTTACAGCACCACTTCACTCTGTATCTTAATTGACATGTTTGTCCGCATCCTTTCAATTAACAGGAAAGGCTTTCTCAATAGCAAACCTGTGTCCGAGGACGTCAGAAAGTGACCGTTAACAAACACAGACACATCTGAAACATTTCCACGCTTTCTTTAACATTCCTCTGGGTCAGCGAGAGGCTCTTAGCTGAGCTGTGAGTTCAAATGTTCTAGCTGCTTTGACATGAGAACTGTGCCAATGTTATTTCAAGTTCTGTCTCATTGAAAAGCAATGGGACATGTCGAGCTGATCCGCGAGTCTCACAGAGGTCCGGGTCACGTTTGTTTAAAGGGGATGCAGTCGCGGTTTAGAGAAGTTTATTTTTCTTGCTGTTCGTGTGTACAGAGGAGGAGTGGGAGGGTATGCAATGAAGGCAGCCAGCCCCCACAAAGCAGAAGAACCCCTTGACAAGTTTGGATTGCAGGCTGATGTGATGAGCTGAGA
This sequence comes from Polyodon spathula, assembly GCF_017654505.1. Lineage (NCBI taxonomy): Eukaryota > Metazoa > Chordata > Actinopteri > Acipenseriformes > Polyodontidae > Polyodon > Polyodon spathula. The sequence goes on along the minus strand of NC_054558.1, from coordinate 2,504,385 downwards.
GGTGGATAGTTTGCAGATGCTGTCTTTGCGAGCCCAGGACACTATTTACAATACATTCTCCCCACCCAACAGAATCATCTCCGTGCATCTTTCCATGCCATTACTAAGCTGTCAAATGGGTCGTTTTGAAAGCTAGCTCTGTTTTAAGCAAACACAAATGTTCATTTTGAAACATGTTATCTAGTACAAACACTAAGTTAAATATTCCTGCCTTCAAAGCACGACAGGAAAGAAAGCCTTGAAGGGGTGGGGGCAATGTCACTCTCCTGGTGAACTGGCTACCTGAAAGCATGCCTTGCAAACAGAGATTTCCTCACCTGAGTGTAGTACCACACAACATGTTTTAAAACATCAATACGTTTCCTATAACACGTGTTGTTTGAGAGCAGTATAGCGAACGACAGTGCACAGCAGGTAAGACTGATGGGATTCTTGTGCTGGCTGCACGCTGGTAAAATGTAATGGATGATATTCTTTAGCATGGATCCGAATGCTCCCCATACCTGGGCATTGCTGTGTTTCAAGCACACTGAAGACCTGGCTAGTGTGCTTTCCTTTACAAGGCTTTTATTTGGTAGATTGGACTGTGTTGTAGAAAGTTAAATTTATTGGGCGACGTCCAATTTACTTCACTATATGTTTGCCGGATACCTTCATTCCATTACTAATCCTTACGAAACTAGAATAGTTTTTACCGTTTAGTACAAGATACATGTACAACGTACATAGGACTGGTACATACTGGGCAGACACATGGCAAATGACATTTAATAGAGAAAAGTGTAAGGTACTGCACGCAGGAAATAAAAATGTACATTATAAATATCATATGGGAGATATTGAAATTGGAGAAGGAATCTATGAAAAAGACCTAGGAGTTTTTGTTGACTCAGAAATATCTTCATCTAGGCAATGTGGGGAAGCTATAAAAAAGGCTAACAAGATACTCGGATACATTGTGAAAAGTGTTGAATTTAAATCAAGGGAAGTAATGTTAAAACTGTACAATGCACTTGTAAGACCTCATCTTGAATATTGTGTGCAGTTCTGGTCACCTCGCTATAAAAAAGATATTGCTGCTCTAGAAAGAGTGCAAAGAAGAGCGACCAGAATTATTCCGGGATTAAAAGGCATGTCATATGCAGACAGGCTAAAAGAATTGAATCTGTTCAGTCTTGAACAAAGAAGACTACGTGGCGACCTAATTCAAGCATTCAAAATTCTAAAAGGTATTGACAGTGTCGACGCAAGGGACTTTTTCAGCCTGAAAAAAGAAACAAGGACCAGGGGTCACAAATGGAGTTTAGAAAAAGGGGCATTCAGAACAGAAAATAGGAGACACTTTTTTACACAGAGAATTGTGAGGGTCTGGAATCAACTCCCCAGTAATGTTGTTGAAGCTGACACCCTGGGATCCTTCAAGAAGCTGCTTGATGAGATTTTGGGATCAATAAGCTACTAACAACCAAACGAGCAAGATGGGCCGAATGGCCTCCTCTCGTTTGTAAACTTTCTTATGTTCTTATGTTCTTATGTTCTTAATGGCACTATTAGAAAGTAATCAGCTGAGTCAAGAGAGAGCTTTTAGTTCTGTATGTGATCATTAACTACTTTTCAATGTTGTTGGGTATTCCATTTCTTTACAATTTGAATTGCAACTCTGATGCTCATCCAATGCAATCCAATTAGATAGTTAAGGAATTCAAATAAATACATAACTACAAAGACAGACTTGGCTTCTTGTATTTGTATTACCATATGCACCGTTCCCACCCACGATTCAAAATGCTTTAACCAGGGGCGAAATATTGGCCAGGTGCAGCTAATGGAAGTGCAGAAAGAATAAGTTGTATGGAGTCGTGTTGTCAGCCCTTGTCACTTTGAAAGAGAATCGTGATTTTTCCAAACTTGCAGCAAGTTGCTCTTTCAGTCCTCTAGTTTAAGGGTTAATGGTTAGTAAGTGACCCTGACATGGGTTCAAGACCACAGGATTATACAGTTAGCAGCTGTTCTGGGTCACTGGAGTGAAATCCCCAAGGTGAAGTACGGGCAGCTTTGATGGCCTCAGTAAATATAGCTGCTGGTTTGGTTGTTGATGCTAATCTCCCCTCTTCCCTCCCAAGGCACTTCGAGTTTCATGCATTTCCACTAAGCTAATTCTCCCTCTGCAACCAGGGATTTTGAACTCTCCAGACCCAAACACCCCAGCTGCAGCGCATTCTCCTTTAAATCAGTAAATCTCTCCCGTAATAGTTTCCATCTCTTTCAGTCCAGTAGGTCATCTTCTGTGTGACTGGCTGGTGACTGTGCACTGTGTTGTCATCGCAGGCATGAGGAGTGCAGAAAGTAATCTGCATTAAAAAATGAAAGCATTGCTTTAGTGTTCCAAATCCTTTTCTCACCCCGTGAAGATCGACACTTTGCACAGCCACGATGCGAACGGGCTCTCCCCACTCTGTCGTGCCTTTACATAAACCTTTAATAAACTTGTGTAACCATATGATTTGGGAGTGTGATAATCATTGCAGTGGAGATCAGCCAATCACAGCTCAGAGCCGCAAAGGGGCATTAAAACCTGCAGACCCACGACAGCCACTGTGCAACCTGCAAAATAAAAGGCTTGTGCAAGATCACAGCTTGGGAGATGCAACAAACTGATTGTCATTATCAGCACATGATTGGATGTGCACTGCACTTAATTCAAGTTGTAAATTATATCATTTAAAATGAACCATTGTCGTCGTTCTCTTTTTCTTTCATTGGTTCATCGTTCATCTGCATGAAGCCTGGGACCTGTGCAATGTTCACTGAAAAGGTTTATTATTATTATTATTATTATTATTATTATTATTATTATTATTATTATTATTCAGGATTGTAAAAAGGGTTTAGATTCCGCTGAGCTTGAAAGATTACAAGGTGTTCCTCGTAGATGCAAACTGGGCCTCCCGGCACCATTTCACAGCTTGTTTGTAATTAGTGTTCGAAACCCTGATGAAATCAGAGAGGCACGAAGTGGAGTTGGCAGGGGTTGGGGTAATTTAATAATTCTCAGGTATTGCACTTGCCATAATGAATGACGTGAGGGGGGTAGACGTTTCATTAAAACTGAATTAGGTTTAGTTGGCTGAAATAGCGGAGCAATTATACGGTATGCCTCCTCGGATTACAAGAATGTTTAAAAAAATGTGTGAAATTTGTTGTAGGTACTGTACCCCCTACCTCTACCCCCCCTACCCCCACCCCTCCCCCAGTCTGGTGCACATGGGTCAAAACTTTGGGAATGAAGTGGAGATAGACGATGGAAAGCAGGAGACCTCTTTACACAGGGAGTGGTGAGGATATGAAATGGGTTCCCATAGGTTACGTAGCCATGAATCATTTGGATCCTTTAAGTCTCAATGTTTTGAGATCAACCAGCTACTAGGAACCAGGCAAGCACTGATATTCTTATGAGGCTTTCACTAACAGGTCAAAAGCATTGACAGCTGAGGGAAACTCAGCACATTTTGGAAATTATTTTTTTGTTTGTTTAAATCCTTGGTTATTGCAATTTAAAAATCCAGCATACTGTTAATACTGGCTGACTGGCTTTCAATCACTTTCCAAACGGCAGACCTATTAAAAGCACAGACACATATCATTCCAATGTTTTACAACCTTCCGACAGAGAAACTCGGCATTCAGACAAGGTTTCAAAAGCAAGGTGAGGTAACAGCATTGTTCTGGAGACCCTCAACGCTCCATGCTGGGAATGTGTTTAAAGTACGGGGTCTTGCTCGTAAATATCTCAGATTAAGTCATAAACTGAGCTCAGTGTCGAACAGCTGGCGGAGACGCCAGTTTTTCAACTTTGAAAAGATTGTTCTTATTTTTTTCCTTGGTTATAATAACTCAAAGATCTGTATGAAGCTCTTGGTCAAACTTGATAATAGTCAGTGATGCATAACATATTCAATAAGCTGATATGAGCTGTTAAAAAAACATTGAAAGCAGACGGTGGGGCATTGTGCTAACCATTCAAATCTGGCAACTGAAATGCATTTAGTGGTGTCAGTCCCAAGATGACTCTAGTGGTAAACTATCCATGGATTAATGCAGTGCCTGGACACATTCAGAATAGCATGTGGAATTATGGGATAGTTTCGCCGAGGGGATATTGAGGCACGGACAGCAGTCAATGTGAAGTGTGATCACCCCCACGTTATCAGGTGGTGCTGCTTCATTATTTCATTCAAGCAACGGTTTGGATTTATAGTTTACCTGTGAGGAGTTTGTGGGGGGGGGGGTCTGTAACCCTCAGTATTAGGCATCCACTCCCTAAGAAGCTGTAAAACGAAGGCCGGAACAAAATATCAAGGCTGAAAACTGGGACAATCCCAGTTTTTCCGGGACGTTTGGCAACCCTCGTCCCAAAACCTGAGGCGACACATTTTTAATGGTAAAATATAAACTGACTAAGTTGTCGGTATAAGCAGGTGATGTCCTGTTCTGAGTAGTTTCTTCTTTGTTTTATACTATTACAGATCCTTTCTGATCGTGGAACTTGTTTCAAAGAGTGATTTAATAGTTTAAAAAATGTAACTTTAAATAATCTGGCCCAATGAATACATAGAACAAAAAAAAAGAAAGCAATGTTATCAGAGGAATCATGGAACATGCAGGTTTTTTTAAATACAGATATGCATTTTTTTCCCCATAACTAACGCATATTTTTTTGAAGCTGAACAAACTAATACAATGATTCACATGCTTTAAATCTCCCTTAGCTTAAAAAGCTAGTATTCCCAGGGGAACTGGTCAGGACCGAATGGAAAGCCCAAGCTGTCTTTGGGTATGATTCTCTCTTTTCTGTACAGCAGAGCTGTAATAATAGAGCTGGTATGAACTTGATGTTACAGGAGAGGAGTTTCTCTGCTAGTTAATACAGAGGGCATGAGATTCCCATTGCAGAATGATTGAATAATATTTGCATAGTCCAAATGCAGATTGAGTTGAAGATACAACAGTGCTTTACAGCAATCCTGTTGCTCTTTAAATACAGGTTATTTAAGCAATTATTTGAAGGCACAATCAACCTAATCCGAGCAGTGTGTTTACTTTCCCTGAAGCAGCATCCCCTGAGAAAGGGAAATGTGTGCTTGACATTGGGAATGGCATCAGCGTGTTCAGAGGTTTTGGAAAGAAAACACTCCTTTGATATCTTTTTTTATGCCGCGATTGTACTTGTTGCTAATTTGGCAGCAAACATGCAAACAGGATATCTGATATAGATCTTTCTTGGAGGAAAGCTGGATTTGCAAATCGCTGTTTTGTAAGATATGCGTGTTTGCTTGTTCAGTGGGCTTTTCGGTATTGTGTTTAATCAGGAATGCTGTTGTAATGAATTGGCAGCGCAGTCCATTGCATTGAGCAGAAAGGCTATGGCTGGACACGAACAGCAAACTGTAAAGTACGAAGACAAACATCTTACCATTCAACTGAAGAGCAAGCTGTGCCGTTGCGAGCTAAGCACGTCTCTTCTACTGATGTCAGTGCGATTACTCATCGGCCACTAGGAGGAGCTCCATTGCGCTGTGCACATTCAAAAAAAAAAAGTCTTTAAAATGGCAGTAGCTTATGAAAGAATTCGATACATCTTACCTCTTTTACTGTGAGGATGGAACTCCATGCCTGAACATGTATTTCACGTGGTTTCAGCTTAAACGGTCCCCCAGTAGAAGCACAGCTGTAGCCCAAGCTGTTACATTTGTGTCCATTAGGCCCTGATGAAAAGTATCTGGCTGAGTAAGCAGAAAAGAATTGCCAGGCTCCGACATGAGGCCCGCAGATGTGGGGGGAGACGTTTTGAAAAGGTTCTGCGAAGAACAAAAGGTTACCTCAAATCAGATACAGATGACGATGAAGAAGGAGAAGAGGAGGGTTATCTGTTCGCAAACCCTTTTAATCTGTGGAGAAGCCATGATGCTTGAAAAGCGTAAATGACCAGATGAGAGCGGATTTAAAGTTAACGACCTGATTTGCAGCCTTCTGTTTCAGATTTGAAGAGGCGAGTATTTTTGATCTGCTGCAATTTGTCGTTCGTGCAGAAAGGTATGGAGATGGCTGGACCTGCATCCACATTTAACTAACACCATGGGTGGAGGCCTCTTACCTCAAACTAGTGGCCACGAGAATTGCATCAGCGTTTTCTTTGGCTCGTCGTGGGTATGGCATAACCTTGGAAATGCTGCCGGCTTGCCCATCTGTGTTTAGTGCAATTCAACTGAAGTTCAGAAAGAGCTTGAAAACCAACGCTGTTGAATTTGTGGACTGGTAGCAAACACAATTCACAAATTAAACACCGGGGACAAAAATCTGGATCCTGAAGAGTTGCGGAGAGCCCTAAACATGTATTTATAAACAGCTGTTGGGATTGGGTCCAGCAAAGTCCAAAGCACAAATCTCAGCCCTCATTGAAAATGACAGTTGAAAAAGACCTTTTGATTAATCTAAACAAAGACAGCGTTTGCTTTGGGATCGTCACTCCAAGACTTATAAAACAGAACTGTCAGGGTTTTTTTTTTTTTTTTTTAGGGATTTAGATTGACTATAACTGAAATCCAAATTTGCATTTACTGAAATATACAAAAATGGCTGGAAAGGAGCATTGATACAGAGTGTAGAAGGAATCAGTGAGCAATGATTTGCATGTCAGCCCATTGAAACAGAAGGGCACCTCAACTCAGACTTATCAGACAGCATCTGGGTTACAGCAATAAGAATCGCTGAAAATGATTGCAAAAGTCATGTAAAGGTCAGATGAGATTCTTACCTACATGCTGGCTCTGCCGGGTCTCTTTCTCCTGCTGCGTGCTCAGCGTGCCGTATTTGCCTGATTCTAATAAGAAATGTCTGAAAAGTTCTGGATTGAAGCTGTTCCAGCGCTCCAATCTTTAACCCCACATGCTTTCCTCTGATTGCAATATTGCAGATGATTATACATGTACAACTGCATTGGGAGAATGATTGATAATTGTATTTATTAGAGGGTAGTTCATTAATTGTGGGGGGCCTGGCCCTCCTTGGGTCTGTTCTCGGCGCCAGAGCTGATAAAGCACAATTTAAAAAAAAACTCTATGTGGGTGGAAATGGTTCTATTTAAACACTAAGGGTCCCTGAACTAATAGCTTAGTCATGCTGCAAATCTCCAAATTAGTGCAAAGAGCAGAACTTAGGGTTGAATGTAAAGTCTTGTCTAATGACAGGTAAGAGTTAAAGCCGGACCACCAACAAACAGCTCAGGAACTGTATTGGAAACACATGGGCAGAGGTACAAGAGCATCTTGTGATTCCCAAGAGGCTGGCATTTCCAGAGAATCGCTGGAACGGGCTTGATTAATAGGAAAAGCCCACTTTTCCCAACAGCGTCCGAGAAACCCGTACGGTCTAATATTAGCTGCGTCTTATCTTCTGCTCTGATTGACGCGTTCCCTCTTTTCTGGGAATGCTGCGTTCTTTACAGTGCAACTGGAATGCACTTACTGCCTGCACAGCCTGGTTATAAAGTGTGCAAGCCTGGGTGACACTGTGGAATAGCATGGCAAGATTTATCGAAGCAGTCATTTCAGTGTGAGGTTTCAACTTGCTCAGGATGCAACCTCTGACTGCACACCTAATTTTTTCACCCACTGATCCCCAGCAATGAATGTTGTGTAGCCACTGAGCCCTGGAGGTGAGGTCCAGCCTGGCTGGCTTGTGCTGATTGGGTTGCAAAATCCAATGAAAAGCTGCTCAAAAACAATATTAATATATGTGATATTAAGCTAACAAATTAGCTTAATATCACATATGAAGTCTTAAAGAGGCAGGCTGGAAATAAAAAGGATTTCTGATATATCCTTACCTGTTTATATACCCACTTTAAATTGTATAAAACCTAATGCTGAGCACTCAACAAGTGAGCTGCTTTTTTAAAAAAAAAGTCTGAGGGTCTCTGCACTTAGCGCTATTAAAGTAGGGATACTATGTACTAACTGCTTAATGGGCTCAGGGAGAGTAGTCTCAATAAAGCCTGAATCTCATTTCTCTGTAAGTACTTAATGTTGAAAACTCAATGGCAAACATCTGTGGTGGGAACTGACAAGGCCACCTCATTTAAGCAGACATATACATTGTAAATTACAGAATAAAGGTGGTCTAGCATGAGGCTGGGGGGTGGGGGGGGGGGGGGGCAGTGGTCATTGACTTTGCCGTTGCACTGATAGCTCTAGCTTTGAATTTACAGCACGCCCAGGGAAGCAGTGTTACTGACAGATTTTTTTTTTTTTTTATGACAGTGAAACCAGCTGATGCCTCAAAAAATTTTGCTTGAACAGGTGAAACTGTTTGTCTGGTTATCGTTTGTGATAATGATGATAATGAGATATTCTTACAACAAGTTGGCTGTTTTATAAAAACAGCCTATCACATGCAACACTTATCTACATCTAGAATAGATATAGACATCTGTTATATATATATATATATATATATATATATATATATATATATATATGTCTAAAACTAAACGTCCTGTTCAAAACATTTCAGATGTGGTCCAGGGTGCCATTGATTGGGTTGTCTTGCTCTTTGAAGACATGTTCTTTGTGTAACGTGATAGTTACACTAAATGTCTTACAGATGTGTGTGTGTGTTTTTTGATTATTATTTATTAAATGTAATTTTTGTAATTGCTCTTAGAAGTATATGTTTTTTTTTATCGTGTTTATTTTCCTGAGAATTTCTAGATTACGGTTTAGTTACACCTCAGCCTGACTTTGTTAACACACACCTCGATCCTCTGTGCTCGTTACACGGAGGAGTTTTCTGTGGACTGTGTTTCTGTGGACTCAGGACATGCAGACTCTTTACTCTACAGGCACATGGGATCTGTTTATCTGTATGTCACACCTGCAGTTTTACACGCCTCTAGAAAACCGCTTATCCAATTGTGGTGAAGCTTGCTAAGAATATTTTTTCAGCACAAGTTATCCAGAGTATCAAAGGGTTGTTTGAGGGACTTGAGCCATTGAGTTTTCAGCAGTTTACAACAATCTTTACATTTTCCTTATAATATCTTTTCCATTTAGTGTGGTCCTATTAGCTCTCCTAGGACCTTTGAGGACAGGATCTGATTGGCCAAGAGATCGTCGCTTGAAACAAAGCTGTCAAGGCTTACTGCCTTCGCTGGCGTTGTTTATCTCCTGAACAAACTCCCTTGATCAAGGAACCTTTGTTGTAAAACTAGGCAGAATGTCTTTGAATTAGTAAACTTAAAGTAATTAGATGACTTATCTGTCTGTATTGTTAAAATAAGGCAACATGGCCCCTACACTGTGCCGGACTAAGCCTGTGCCATTGCTTTCATGCTGTAAAATATAACATAATTATGCAGCAACTTTACACAACATTGTCTGCCCTTCCATTTCAAAATATTAAGAGCCTCTTGTCTGACCCTGCGACCTTCTGACTTAGGGGTTGTTAGATTCACCTTCAAACAGCAAATGAAGTCAGCCTCTCATAATGTTTTACGTTCACAGAAAAATGATAGTAATTGCCCGCGACCCCTTAAACAGCAAGGCCCGGTGTTCTTCACTTGTACTTTTTCAGTCCAGTTATTTTGAAGTCTTTTCCAAACAGCCAGGATGGATATAAACACAGTGAACTGTAAAAGAGAGAGCTGGGTAACATTGTCCCCGGCTTGCCTGCCCTTCTCAGTCTCAGTGCGAGGGTCTGGGAGAAGGGGATAGTGCTCTCTCTGCACAGCCCCATTAATCTGGGTTTGGACAGCAGGATAATCCATCTTCATTGAGCTGACAGCCTTGCTGCAGTGGCCGGGATGATATGCCTGCAGCACCATTAACAGAAAGACCAGCGGATTTTCAACTAGAATAATATAGCAGCTCCTTTTCTATCCTTGCACTCGCTTGTATTTGGTCTTTCCCGTACTCTATCAAACCTGAAAATATACGATCATATTACGATGGTGTTGGCAGACCTACGCTGGCTCCTAATTCGATACAGGATTGATTTTAAAGTGCTGCTCCTCACATATAAAGACTGGTCCCATATATTCCAGGACAGGCTCTCTGATCCCAGGATTCACCGTTCCAAACATCTTAAAAACAAGCACAGGAGGCAGAGCGTCCGGCTATGCTGCCCCAAAGCTATGCAATGAATCCTCGGTTCCCTTTAGGAAAGTTCCTGCTCTAGCAATCTTTAAAAGTAGGCTAAAGACACATTCTTATAGTTTAGCATATTAATCAAATTGACTTTTTATTCATCGTCTTTTATAGTCTATGGGTTTTTTTTTTTATAGTTTGTACTGTTTTATTGTATTTTTTGTATTTATTTATACAAAAATGTTTTTATTTTTAATTTTTATTGTGCTTATTGCATTTTCCTAGCTGCCTTTTTATTGTAATCTCTGAAGTTGTGCAGGTGTTCTTTTTGGCAACTTGTTTGCGGAAGGCGCTATACTAAATAAAGATGTGATTGATTGATATTGCATTCTACCACGGTGAATTTGCACGGTAATTCTGCAGGTTTCCTGTGCCTTCCCCATGGCTACACCGCGCATTTATCAGTAAACCTTTTTATGATGATCGACGGTTCGAAATGCAATTTCTTTTTTCAGTGTTTAGTCTTTTTTTCAATTTGTTTTATGAGTAATTGAAATCACTTTAAACTGCCCTACCATTATGGCTTAGTCAGTAATTTCATTTACATTCATCACATAAAATGACAGTGTGTTTATAGCTTTTACAAGCAATAAAATGATCTTGTACACAACTCTCTTCATATTCCCAGAAAGACCCACCCAGCACTAGCAACTCCTTTTAAAAGATCAAGCTTCCTACAGACTTTTAAGAGCATCCACACCAACCATCACAGTTTTATCTTAACTAATGTATTCTTCCTGTTTTTTAGAATCGCTTTGTAGATCATTTTCTATTTCAGTCAACGCATTTAAAACAGATGTTTTAAGCACCCTGGTGACTTCAATAGAGACCTAACAAATACATTAGTAAGACAAACCATAGCAGCAAACGTGGCATATCAGTAACACTTTACATGAAGTGCCTCTAATTACCGTGTATTTACATAGGAGTTACTTAGTAAATACATGGTTACTTACTCATAATTACAATGTTATTATGCATAGTTCCAGCATACTTGATGTGTAAATCTTTTATTAAACCCGCACACCACTTGATTATCCTAGCACGTCGTTATTTGATGTTAAAAGTTGAATTTATATTGTTAAGATTTCCCTCAAATATATTTTTTCGCCTGGCTTCAAAAACAGCCTGTTTGCGGGCCGTGTTGGCTGAAGCCAGGTATGAAAGAACCCAGCTGAAGTCATAATTCACCAACACAGGTCAAAGTTGGGAAGTTTGTGTTTTTCAGACCTTATCTGCAAAGTTGTAGGCGGTAAAAGGGGGTTCTGAGAAAAGCAAGGACACATCACAGCGTTGACAGCACACCAGCTGATTTTTATTTGATCACACCATTATTGGCTCATCAGGGATTGTTTTGCCTGTTTCCCATGAGTACTGAAAGATGGATTTTTTTTTGCCTGACCCAGTGTGCGGCCCCCCTAATGTTCCACTGACGGCTCATGTTTGTGGAAGAGCTGTCCTGGTGTGTGTGCAATAGCAGAGCTGGCGACAGCGTCATGTTTACAGCAAGATGTTCGTCAGGACAAATAAATCATGCACTCAAACAGCACATGGGAACACGCTCAAGAAGCAACAGCCTTCATGATAGTGTCGTTTGCAAGGTTATTTTTTTTTAAATATGATTTCTCTCTCTCTCGGTTTCGCCATACTTACCGTTAGAGGAGTGATAGGCGGTAACACTTCACATGAAGTGTTTCTTATTACTGTGTATCTACAGAGTCGTTGTTTACTAAATACATGTTTGCTTACCCATATTCACAATGTTATTATGCATAGTTACAACATACTCAATGTGTACCTCTTTTTGCACAATATATGTAAGTACACAGTTGTATCAGAAAAGAGTTTTGGGGAGGAGGGTTGGGGTTGGGGTTGGGTTTGGGTTTGGGTTAGGATTAGGGTTGGGGTTAGGGTTGGGGTTAGGATTGGGGTTGGGTTAGGGCTGGGGTTGGGGCTGAGTTAGGGTTGGGTTTCGGTTAGGGTTGGGGTTGGGTTAGGGTTAGGGTTGGGGTTAGGATTGGGGTTGGGTTAGGTTTGGGGTTAGGATTGGGGTTGGGTTAGGATTGGGTTTGGGTTAGGGTTAGGGTTGGGATTGGGTTAGGGTTGGGGGTAGGATTGGGTTTGGGTTTGGGTTGGGGTTGGGTTTGGGGTTGGGGTTGGGGTTGGGGTTGGGGTTTGGGTTGGGGCTAGGGTTAGGGTTGGGTTTTGGGTTAGGGTTAGGGTTAGGGTTAGGGTTAGGGTTAGGGTTAGGGTTAGGGTTAGGGTTAGGGTTAGGGTTAGGGTTAGGGTTAGGGTTAGGATTGGGGTTAGGGTTAGGATTGGGGTTGGATTTGGTTTAGGGTTAGGATTGGGGTTAGGGTTAGCATTGGGGTTGGGTTAGGTTCTGGGTTAGGGTTAGGGTTAGGTTTAGATTGAGGATGGGCGTTATATCATGACAGCATTAAGTACATTGTAATAGCATGTTATAAATCAGTTTGCTTCTCATAAATGAGAAAGTGAGAAAAGAAAAGCTGAGAAAGGCTTGGAACAGCTGCAGCTCCAGTACTCCAACATCACTGAGAGCTCCTTTGTTCTTTAGGGTGCTGTTTCATTATTGCTCTCAATCTCCGAGTAGCATAGAGGGTGCTGGTCTATCACTGTGAAGGATTCGGTTTTCAATGGATTTATTTTTGCGGTATGAGAAATATTTTGTAAATGGCCAGATGTAATCTAATCCAGATGAGTGGTTTTGTAGACATCAGAATATTATCCCAACCTGTTATATTGGTATAACAAATGGATATTCTGATGGTTTCCATCTCTGACGTATTTTCTTTGGTGGTTAAAAATGTTCTTTAAAAGTCACGTTCAGTTATAAAACATAGGATCCACATGGCCTGTAGTCTGCGTATCGCTCTATAAATCAATCTGGGTGTTTCACTAATAAGCGTTACCGTGGAATAAAACAAAAAACCTGGAAGAACTCTGTACGATTCACACTGATGGAGGAGGAAGCCACACGCGCCTCCAATGAGAAGGGCATCGGAGGCGGGTTTTAAAAAAATAAGCAAGCTGAACATGAAGGCTGTGAATATATCATACTCTCAGGGAAATAAGAAGCACTTTACAATGTGTCCCTAATTGCTGTGTATGTCCACTTAAATACATGTGTAATTACATATAATTACAATGTTATTATGCATGGTTACAATGCACTTAATATGCTAGTGATTGATAAATAGCGCTTTTCTAAAACCTTGATGCATACAGGTGATCTTTTTCTTGTGTGTAGTGTCTGACTGTGGAGTGTAGCCTGCAGATGGAACAGCCCCAGTTTGATACTGGGAACAAGATCAGAATGAGTTTTGCAGTTTCCTGGTGCAGTATGGATATGTGAAGCTCCTGATCATCCGATTCTGTGCATAGAAGGGCAAGTCTATCTGTAGATCCATACATCATTATGTCACACTTACACGCATGTGAATCTCAGAATGGACTGGGAATTTGTTATATTTTTTATACAGTGGGAAATGCTTGTCTATCATAACCAGCACAAGGTTCGTGCGTTGACCTTATTCAGAAAATCATTATCCGCAGTCAAGTTCAAAACTGTTAGTGGAGGATAGAGTTTCTCTGGCTTAGGAGGGCTCCCTATTAAATCTCTGTTTATTACAAGTGACAGCATATGGAACGGAGTGCAGTTGTCAGTTTACAAACTGGTGTTCGTAAATGGAGAGGAAATCACGGTTAACAGTGCTGGGACGTTTTTTATATGCTCTCAGCAAACATGAGCCATATGTTCCTGTCCTCTGGGAGTCTTCCTGGGTGGGTTTGGGTTGGGGGGAGGGAGAGAGGCATTGTTCAAGCAGAGGATCTGGGAAGGACAATAGCTTAAGGGAAATACAGTAGAAATACAAAGGAATTTATTAACAACAACAGTCTGAAAAGAGTTTGTTCTTTCCTTGTTCCTATTAAGGGCGTGTCATTTAGTCTGATAAAAATATATATATTTTTTTAATAGTTGTTCTGTAGTGTTTTTTTTTTTTTTTTTTTTTTTTTTAAAGCTAGACCTTCTATCTCAAAGTTATTTTTCACGTGCCACTTTCAAAACTAATTGAAACAAAATGCAACTGAGCTGTCGGGCCGATGGTGGCGTGAGGTCCTTGGCTGCAACATCAAAGCCTGCCTCCCAGTTCAGAAGAAGCACCTGCATCTTATTAAGGAACGGTGCCATCGTTTGTTGTGCTGAGAAGGCCATTCTCATTCAGCCACTCCACAACAGACTGTCCCCCTGATACCCAGCATCCTTGAACTGCTTCCTCTGGCCCAGGGCTGGTCAACCGGGATCCGAAGGGATCAGTTCCTCCCCAGTTTAACAGCTTTAAAGCCATAACAGAACATGGTTGGAACAAAGACCAGGACTGTAACTTTGCCCGCTCTAGCCAAAGACAAAATCAGTATGGCTAAAATAACAAGCAGACATTGGATTACAGTCAGTTCTGATACTTGTAGTAAAATAAACTGAGATTGAGTTACGATGCAGGGTATTGATACCAGGATACAGCAGCAACTGCTTTTATAGATTTGTACTCGAGAAATGACTCTGTCCCAGCGTGTTAAAAACAGAAGCTAACATGCTGGTTGTGGCTTACGACACACATGTAAACTGCACTCAAGTATAGCACATGTCACAGCATGCATCCTGTGTGTATATCGTGCCGTAATGCTTTTAAAATCTGGAAAAGGTTGTGTGTAAAAGCTTTATAATCACCCCCCACCCCCCCACCCCTCTTTCATTTTTGGCCATCAGAAGTTGTTGGATGTCCAACTGGCTCCCCACCTCCTCGCCTATCTCTCAGACAGGGACGGGCGCCAGAGCCAAGCAAGCCAAAATACCGATACATGCGTATATCAAGTGCTTTTATTCTCTAATAAAAGAGCATCCAATCAAAAGCGTTGCCGAGTGAAAGCAGAGCGCAGCGTTAACATGGGAACAGCAACCAAAAGCGGAGCGAGATTATCATGACCTTACAGGCAAGGCAGTACACGTTGCTTGAGTATACAAGAACAAATGCTTCGCTTCTAATCAGGTGTAGGACTATAACAAAGTCAAGGCTAGCAATGCCATGCTCTAATCTCATTTCTTCCCCTTTGCTTCTCTTGGACCGTCGCCCACGAGTCTGGTGTCTGGGGCCTGTGTTCTTTGCAGGCCTTTTGCAGCCAGCCCATCACGCTGTGATTAGAAAAGGACATGACAGTTCTGCTGAAAGTGCAGTTTGGAAGCCTCCCACAAACAGACATCTGAAAGAGGATTATTACATTTAGATTTAGTTTCGCTTGTTGCTATTTTACAAAATCCCATGGAGGAAGCAGGCTCTCTGGTAGGCAGGTTTGTCATCGTTCATCATGCAGGGAGAGGAATGGTCTCCCGCTGCTGCAGCGATCCCAGAGAGTGGCTCTGATAGTCTTGTGTGTTTAACCTTCAATCAGGGGGAGGCATTTATGGAATTGTGTTGAGAGACCAAGCTATTCCGTTCGGCCACTTTATTAGGACCTGTGCCCAATATCGGGTTGGAACACCTGTAAGCAACGATGTTACAGTGTTTTCAGTTCTGTGCCTTTAAGACACAACAGGTCACCCAAGACTCTAATGAAAGAGGGAGTTCGGTTTAAATGGAGGGTGTGTGTTGTGATGCTCCGTTCCTCCTTTGTGTTATCGATGTAGAGACAGCACGCCCAACGCCTGTATGTGTATAGGATCGACACTGCTACAGATGGGAACAGAGTCATGTATGACTCGTGAGACATAATAAAAGTCTTACGTTGGATTCCCTGAAACGCTGCGTGTCTGTATGTTTGAGGCCACTCATCGAACCTGCAGCCGAACCTCTTGCTAATGGACAACCGCCAAGGACCACTTGTAGCAACCCCATGACAGCAAATCTATTAAAGAAACAAACACCAGCTAAACTTCAAACACAGACACTCAGACACCCCAGGATGTAAATATGCGTGACTCGATAGGCTACGAAAGGTGACAAAAAAAAGAAGGAAGGCCAAATGTTTACATTTTTCAAGTGTGAGTTACCACTGCTGTTGTGCAGGAATGTGTACTATAATCACACATGTTTCAGTGAACTTGTTAGTCATATGCCTCAGTCTTTCACTACCTCACAAGCTTAGTTTCCTTTCCACCTACACGTTTGGCTTCATGTTTTCAAGACTTAATAAATCATTATAGAAAAACAGAAAGAAAGATCTCTCCTTCTCATCAGCTTTTAGATCAACATTTTCCTGGATTAGCCATTGTGGAAAATAACTAAGTGACATTGTTCATATGCATAACTGTAACCCTAAAACGGGATGTGCCAGAAATACATGTCTAGCCTTTAGATTTGAGAGACCTAATATTGAAATGTTTTAACATAACACCATTTTCTATTCACAGAACTCACAAAAACACAGTTGTGCAATGCTACATTTGGCAAACCCATTTGTAAAACTGAATTCCAAGCCACCAGTTTAAAATTATGTTTCATCAAGCTGGTTCCCCTTAACTTCAAATTACACCTGCTTGCCATGCTTATACATACAAACACACGCTTCCCTAATAACTGTCATGATAAAACTTAAAAATAAATCAGACAATACATATTTTTCATAAGCTTGTAGATTGGCCTTCTCTAGCATGTCAGACTGTCAATTTCAGAAAGCCTGCACAACTACTATATGGCACGCATATGTATATTCCCACACAAACAACAGGCTTAGAAATAAACATGTTTTGCATCTAGGGCTGGTGGAGAGGAAATTATGTAGCTTGCCTTTACTCTTTTGTTATCACAACTATGCTGCACTGGAATCCCTTAAGATCTCTCCAGTGTACCTGCTATTTTCAGAAGTGTTGCTTGTGTTCTGGTACTGATGGGCTCAATAGGACACAGACAAGCCCGCCACGAAACTGCAGGATTCAGACATCAAGTAGCCTAGCGCATGTTTCGATAGGGGAATGAAATGGATGGAGCGCTGTGATTGGCCAGCTTTTCACATCATGTCCGACGTGTGCCAGCATTTAAAACACCTAAAATGTTGCTTAAAAAAAAAACAAAACAAAGAGGCTGAAACCAAAAAACAAAAGCGTAGCTCCCAAAGTGAGATGCCAGCATGCCACATCTCCACCAGCCTCTTTGATTATGAAGCTTTGCTTGGAAGTTACGCCAGAAGGTCTAGAAAGAGAGCTTCTGCAGATTATATAGGGCACGGCCATCCACGATTTATGGAATTGATTTCTGCCAGGATTTTGATTGTTTTATTCTTTACATAGTTTACGCAGAAGAGTTTAATACCATCTGGTACTGTCGAACCAGGTGCTTGATGATGTATGTTACTTTCATCCAGGCGTCTTCAAAGTAAAAAACACAGGCATGCCCAAGTGAATGATGTGGGTCTTTTTTTTTTTTTTTTTTTTTTTGGTGTACAATATTAGGCTGTCCAAGTCAGATTCATCAGGAATGATTGTATCTGGAGAATGGACAGAGAACATTATCAAACGAAATCCATGAAGGCAACTAAAAGCAGCGGGAAAGGAATTGGCTAAAACCTCACAGATCATTTAAAACCAGGAATGGCTGTCGATTTCCAACAAACTTTGTAACCACGGTAACAAGAAAACGTGAGGAAAATGGATCATTTTGAAATATTTCAGACACATTCCACAGTCAACCAACACAGCAGTGTTTCATTTCCAGTTTTTTATTCCACATTATAGACTGCTGAGGATCTTTCGGCCAATCAGAATGCACAGTTTGGCTGCTGCATGTCAAGTGACATTAGAATGGAACCCCTTTGATGACATCAGTATAGTCGAAGTCACCTGCTTGACAAAGCCACACCCAAAGCACCTCTTGGAATACGCTTCCATTGCAACGTCAATTCAAAATGTTGACATCACAACGGGACATGAATCCCAGCCTTTAAATAACGTTCTCTTTATCAGCCATTTCCCTGCTTTCAGTGAAAATCACTTTGGACTAGAGAAAGGCTGGCCAGGACTAGAAAAAGAAACAGAGCTTGTTTATTAACAATAAAGCAGTTTATAGTACATGCATGATGAGCTATCTCTTGTCATGCCATTTATAAGGCAGTCGAACGTCCAAACCCAACGCAATCAGGAGCTGTGAAAGGAAACAATATAGCAGCTTGTTTTGTCTGCGCAACTTGACATGTTTTGTCAACATTGGGAGAGTCATTAGCTTGTTGACCTGCAGTTCTCAGAAAGGTATCAATGCCCATTCCTTATGAAGTCCCCTCTATTTCCAGCCTCTGCACAATGGACCTCCTTTTAGTTTGGTTTCATAGTACCGGTACCATCTAGGTCAAATGAGGTGAGGAGACAAGTGCACAAAATCTCATTAATCCCCTTCTTTCCTCAAATTGCCAATGGGCAAGAGGGTGCTCCTTCCCATATCTATCATGGCATCTGGCTTAGAAGACATTAGACGCAAACCATTTTTAATGGTCTTGTAAAACAAAGAGAATATGAATGATTTTCTGAATGCCACCAAGCTATAAAAGGGTGTTAACAGCCCTGACACGACCTCCTCCCTTTACCCCTTTAAAAGGTTTGCAGGGGCATTCAGAGATGCATACTTTCTGTTTGAACAAATATCAGTTCCAGCGAGGGGCACTGTACCGGACCGGGCGATGCTGCTGTTGCTGGGCACTGTGTTGTTGTTCAGTGTCACCTCTCTGTCGTGTCACATGATCGGTCGCTTGCCTGCCTGGCCCTCATGACTCACAGGAAGTGGTCGCACTCACCCTCGTGAATTCTTCATTGTGAGAAAATACTTCACTAAAGCCTCTAGCTGGCATGTTTGCACATTCTATGGGCTTGTAGAAGACTGTGCAGGGCGGCCCTCTGAACAGATACAGGGATGAGCAAGCTGTTTGGAGAGTGGCTTTCAAACTGGGTAAAATACCCACAAAACTGCGAAAGTGTGTTTTGCTGGTGCTGAGAATCATGGGAGTTGATAGAGGGAGCCCTGGCACAGTAATAATATATGTTTTGGGTAATAACTATTTATGAATGTGCTGATTTCAAAACAAGAAGCGCTGCCCTTCCCTCACCTTTACAATGGAGTAAAGCAGCACACACTAGCCCTCAGCCTTATACAACACAACACGTGGGGAATGTGGCTGCTGTATAATTGTGCAAATATGTTCTGTGTAAGGTATGTGGTAATAGAATGTGGTAAAAGTTGGACTGAATGTTCTCAGAACTGGCAGAGAAATGTAAACTTTATAACATAGTTTACTGGTTTGATTATAATAAAACGCAGTTGCTTGAAGGGAATATGAAGCTGACCTTTTAGCACATGAAGCACACTGCCTTCCCTTGCACAGCACCACAGTAAATTTGCACTGGGATGCTGCAGTTTCATCACACATTTCCTGTGCTAATACCATGTTTTATTAATCATAATAATAATGTTTATATAGCACCTTTCATAGTGGACCACCATAACAAAGTGTTTACAAGATACAAGACTAGGGTGTGTGAACTATGCATCAGCTGCAGAGTCACTTACAACAACGTCTCACCTGAAAGACAGAGCACAAGGAGTAACTGAGGTGAGCTGGGATTTGAACCTGGGATCTCCTTGTTACAAGTCCTTTACTTTAACCACTTGACCACACAGCCTGCTATGACGTACTAGACGTGCTTAACCACATCTCTCCGAGCTTTCCAGTGCTTTCCTGTGCGCTGCCATGCTTTCGCTACAGTGAACTTTTATAAGGGATAACCCGACTGGAGTGGTGCCATTTTATTTAGCGTAGCAACAAAGAGGTGAGGAGATACGTCCAATAAGTGCGCACAATAAATACAGGATCCTGCTTCCACCTGCACCGTTCTGCACCTGTCATCCAGTCACAGACAGCACCAGAAGGATGTCATAAACAGAGCATTTTAACCCTTTATTGGCAGGTGTTTAACAAACGGCTCCAGCCAATATAATAGAGTGGCCTGTGTTTAAATCTAATCCAGACCCTAAATAAAGCAACGGTCACATGCATGCCGGATTAATCCACAGGTGATGTCATCGAAGCTGGAGAGCCGGGCATGGTCAGCTCTGTGAGCAGACGATGCTTGTGGCTGGCACGTGCAGGCATATTCTTGGAAAAGGCAGAGGTCACTGAGCTGCAGAATTTATAGCTCAGATTTTTTGGAGTGTAATATCTCTGTCGACATGCTATATATATAGAAGCTAATAAATTAGAAGCTACAGATATGACGCCTGGTGGATGATCGAATCGCAAACTGGGATGACAGCGTGCCGTCGGTTGAGGTATTTTTAGGGTGTTGCATTGTTTGTGCCCTTTTGTTAGGTTTATGACTAATGCCACTGGATTTGTGGTGATTAATATAAATCTGGGCAGCTATGCATGCACAATACACCCAAGCTAGCTTCCTGCAGACGCTGCTCAGAGAAATATCCATGGAAAGGTTTGCTGAGTACTGTATGAGATTGTCAGTACTGGGCTTGAAAATGATTTTAAAACTTGTTTGAAGGTTAGCAAGTGTGCTTTGAATGTCCAATCAGATTTATTGATTTTATTCTTCTTAAAATGAGAGTCTAGAATTACATAAGGTTTTTCATCAGTCTTATTTGTGATTTAAAAGTTTTGTGAATCAGGTGGGTTGCTGTTAGCTAGTTAGCTAGTTAGTTAGTTAGTTAGTTAGTTAGTTAGTTAGTTAGTTAGTTAGTTAGTTAGTTAGTTAGTTAGGTCCCTTCTTCTTGTACTGATATTACAATCATAGTCGTACAACCCTTAATCTTCTTATACTCATGCAAATAGAACCGCAAGATGTATCTGGGGAGAAAAATAATGGAGAGGGAGCAAAGGACACACAGGCAGCTTAGCATAGAGTTTGAGGCTGAAAGCAGCACTGGAATGATTTGAAGCCCTGTTCGGTTTCTCCCTCTCTATAGGTAAGCTGCCAGGCTGATCTCATATGTGGTGCTAAGATGCAAGCTCGTAAACTTGTGATCCACAACGTCATCGCGCTGGCCACGCTGCGGGACACACTCATTCTTTACTCTTGTGAAGCAGTGTGTAACAGGAGAAGCTTGTATTCGTGGTGTGTTCTTGTCCACAGGGGTAACTTGGGACCTATGTAAACACAAATTATTTTTTGGCCATCTGGTCTTAGTAAACTGCTAAACAGAGTTTGTGTTTTCAATGACAGAAAATGCAACGGCCTGTCTCAAGCAGCCACACGTGTGTCTTGGTGACCGATTGAATCAGATTTCATCTAACCAAAAGGATATTTTGTAAACTGTCTAACGGAAATTACTGTGGCTGAAACTAATTTGTCAAATATTTTCAGTGTTACTGTTTCATTGTAAATGAAAGCCTTATGTGCATAGACAACTTATCAGATACATAAAACACTGCTGCACAAACTGATAGGAAGACAGACAGACAGATAGATTGCAGATGAAATATGAACTATAAATACTCTTGTCTAAGCTGGTTAATCAGACTACTTATCTTGCAATTTCGACACCAGATGCATGAGGATCACAATTAAGAGTCTCACTTTAATGTCACATCCAAGAATAAATGAATAATGATGCTCTCTGAATGCACAATGGGTTCTGTCACATTCTAAATAGGTGCAGCATGAGCTAATCGCTTCAAGCTGCTTCACTCGTGTCAGTATTAGGTTACCTTGGGGACAAAAATTATTACAAAGTTGCTCGGTCATTTATTTTTTTAATGACTGTCGTTTTCTGTAATTATGCCAGTGCCATAATATCGCGCACACCCACCGATTCCTGGAGAATTTACTCATTTCATACTGGTTAAGCTTTATATATATATATATATATATATATATATATATATATATATATATATATATATATATATATATTGTAGTAGTCCATGTCAGGCTGGTTTCACTGACCCCAATAGCACCTGTCTTAGATTACCCAATGTTAGGTTAGATAAGACCAGAGCTAATCCTTGTGAAACCGACTACTGGTATACTAAACTTATTTCCTCTGGAGTCCCTGGGTGTACAGGAAGCTGGCTTGGTCGTGGGACCGGAGGACACCCACTGAACCTTCAGTTCCCCGGAGCTGTGTGGAGAACGGCAGTGGAACCTCAGCTCTTGACTCCCCAGTCAAGATCTGCAGCTCTGAATTCAGACTGAATGAACCCCCCCCCCCCCCCCCCCCCTTCGCTCCACGGGGTAGTGCTTTTATTGGGGGAGCCCCTGGGTTCTTTATTATTATTTGAAATATACATTTTCAGTACAGCGAAACAGATTTGTGCTTCTAGCACTTCATTACAGAGCTGAGAGCCTAAACAGCCCAGACTCCGTCACATAAATATTTATAGTTTCCTGAAAAATAAACAAAATAACACATACTTCAAAACTTGATTTTTGGACTCAACAGCCGCTTTTAACCAAGAAAATCTTGGCAAGCATCATTTCAGAGATAAATACACACTCATGAACCAGGAGGCTTTGCGAGAAAGGGGGAACGAACCTTTGATGCGAATGAATGAAACAAACAGCGTGTTTATTTCCATTATGCATCCCATAATAAGAAACGTTTTATACACTCTTTTGGTTAAAACAACACGTCAGTTATATGTAGGTTGAGGTTGATATTTACCATCTGGACCAAAATACAGAGAAATACGTCAGCGACGAGTTGGTGTGCAATTAGTATTACGGCTATCAAACTATTTAAAACAATCTTGATCAATCTTAACATTTAAACAACATGTTGTTTGTTTGGTAGAATAACTGTATCCATCTGTGTGATTTTACAACCACCCAAGTGAACCGCAAATTGGCATTAAACTGTGCAGACCCCAGACAGTCAATAATCACCGCTTTGGCTTTCTCGTTATCAGCATGTGATTGCATGTGCACTTCACTCCTTGACCGATTCTTAACGCTAGTTGCAAATGATATCATTTTAAATTAACCAATGCTGTTATTGCCTTTTCTTTTATTGATTAGAAATGTGTGTGTGTGTGTGTGTGTGTGTGTGTGTGTGTGTGTGTGTGTGTGTGTGTGTGTGTGTGTGTTAAATCGTTAAACGTTAACCGCGAATAATTGACAGTTCCCTCTCTTTGGTCTCCTTCTCAGAGCACACAAACAGGCACACACGCACACATACACGCACACAGAGAATGCTGGCCCTATCGCATTGCAAGGAAAACTCATTCCCTTAGGTAACTGGTGCTTTTGTCTGTTTACAAACCAGAAGCTTATCTGATTGTTACACCAATTAGCCCGCAAAAGGTATCTCTTCCCTATCTCTTTTAATTGCCATGTTCTGGTGCAGTTTGGCGGGTGCAGAATCGCAATGGATTGCATCATCAACGCCCTATGCATGGTTACCCTGGGATTACGCTTAAAAAGAAGCTTCTTGATGCAGACCAGGAGGATTCCACAGAGCTGCAAAATGCTCTAAACATAATCCAACTGAGAGTTAGCGAGGTATAGGCTGATCACACCGCCTCCTTTGTGTTCCTGTAAGCAATGCCACATTTTCAATTCTAACGCAACTGGTGTCGATCTGCAGCTGACAGAAATGAACGAGTCTGATTTCAGATCACTAGAGATGGATTTGAACCCAGGCCTCGAGAGACGAAACTAAAGACCCTCCTCCCCCCTCTATGTAAGCCCTGGCTGAAAACCTTCTTTGCTTTTTCAAATGAATCAGTCAAGCCTTTGATTCAGGATTCCTGCTCAGTGAAGTGTGTTGTAGAAATACAAATTGCATAGTAAATTGAATTGTAGACCCGGCGTGCTATTAGAACTGTAGCTTTAACCTTAACAACTCCGCTCTGTGTTTACTCAGATCGCAGTGACTCTAACTTACAGGGGCGAGTCTACAACCGCCATGCAGTCCCTGAGAATAAGATAGGAACAGCAGGGAAAGCTGTCCAGCATGACTGCAGTAATCAGACCTCGGGGTTCCCTGCTGACCTGTTTAACTTGGATCAGCTGAACCAGTTCCAGAACCCGCAAGAGCGGCTGAAATCCAGTAACCGTACAAGCTCTGACCAGTACACACCGGTGCTAGTCGTTGCTGGGATTGTATACGCTCTATCCGCGTTTTCAGCATTACAGTGTGTTCTTGTAAATGTGTTTCTTTGGTTTAAACGTGTGGCTGTGTGTGCTCAGCACTCTGGATGCCGAAAGCTACAGTGTTGCAAAGCAGCGGTGCAACGCATAACAGTGGATGGGGCAATGGGTGACATTGGCTATTTTTGAGGACTTTGACGGGTTATACAGAAGCACCATTACAGCGCCTTACTATATATATATATATATATATATATATATATATATATATATATATATATATATACATGAGGACTTCTCAGCTGTGCTGACTGTAGGAATGCGGCGTATGAAACGCGATTACATACAGTAACGCACAGGAGCCACACTGGCGTTTGGAACGAGATTACGCGCAGTAACGCACAGGAGCCACACTCCGACGCAAAATAATTGGTTCTAAACTTAGAACTGAAAATGATGTTGTTCTTTGATGTTAGATCATTTATTACATTTTTTTTTTCATTTGTGCCACCTGTTGTGCTTACTGACAGAGTAACCCTTACTATAAATATTGCATCGTTTATAAATAGAAACAGCTTTATGTGAATCGGGTAGCTGCTTACTATAGACCCCATACCTGTATGGAATGTACAGATGTATATGGTAAGTCTGGAAGGCGGTATGATACAGACACAGCATAGGTATGCAAAATGGTATGCAATAATTAGTTAGGTGTCACCTGAGAGGGGTTTGCAAATATACAGTACATCAAAATCAAAATGAAAAAATATACCGACTCCGTGTTTAATTCCTTATGCAATAATTTTCCATCTACCCTCAATCTGTTCATTAGTTTAACATGCATGGCGTTTTATACATAATCTATTATTGAGGCAAAACATGTGCTATTAATATTCTATATTATCTTGATTAAGATAAATAGCATAAAGCATACATATTTGTAAATCTGATAATATCGTTTAAATTTAATAATTACTATATAGGTCTTCTTTTTAAATGTGGTTAATTAAGCGTGTTTATTACAAACGACTCAAAATGCAATGTTTTTTTTTTTAAAGAATACCTACCTAGGCATTGGTAACAGGTAGGATAATAAAATCGACAATTCATTGCATTTCAATTAATCGTATTGGTTACGTTTTTGGTCTCATGAAATCAGATTTAATTGTTTAAATCACCGTTGTGAAATATATATCAAGAATATAATTCAATAGGTATTTTACATCGTCGTTCTTTGGTTGTGTGACCCATATAGTTTTATGACGTCAGTCAAAGTAAGAACTTATTTTTGTTCTATTAAACGATGTGGGTATAGTTGGTATATCGTAGTGATTTAATGCATTGAAATAAAGGTTATAAGTGCATAAATGTTTTACAAAGCAACACAATAAAGCCACAACATATATGATTCCATTTCTACACAGTGTACATACAGCCTTATATACACGTTTCTCATGGTATGAGCAGAGCAAAGTGAAGCACAGTGAAAACAAAGCAAAGAATAGCGAGGTATGATAAAGCACACTGATGATCATGGCACACCGGGGTACACCAGGATAAATGCATCTAAAACTGCAAAAAAAAAAAAAAAAAAAAAAAAAAAAAAACATGCCTTGGTAAACTTTTATGAGGACAGTAGCCTAGCAATCCTCAGTGCAGCTTCTGTTTTATTTATTTTGGTATTTGTGTATTTATTTATTGTGAATACTAAACACTGTGAATGCCGTCTACAGTATTTTTAAATTCATATCCTAAATGAATCGTACGATGTGCAGGCACACTAAGAACCCGTGCTGTTCTAGAGCGCGTTGAATTTCTGTACGGGCGCGGGCGGGCGTTGGGACCCAGTGGTGGCGGCGGCACGTCAGCTCTGTTATACCTCTCGAAAGATGCATTTTTGGTCATCAAGCTATTGCATATCATTTAACAGCTGCAGGTGAGGTGGGCAGCTCGCGGTGCCCTTCTTTGTTAGACCGACAACTTCTGCGAGTTCCAATGTGGAGCACGAGGAGGAGTGGCAAGCGCATCTCACACCAAGACATCTCTCCCTCCGCGTCCACTCTGCTCAGCGAAACAACAGAGGCAAAGGAGCAGTCAACGTTTTTTGTCCAGTTTCTCGAGAAGCGCGTTTCAGTTTATCTGACACGCAGCAAGACCTTCTTGAGAGTGAAATGCTACAGACGCTTCTTGTATAAGGAAGGACATTTCTACAGCTCAAGGAGCAGGACTGTTTAATCACTTGGATCGGTGGAGCTCTCTGTTGCGTGCGGACCACAGATAAATCCCATCGTGTTTGGATTATACATTAATTTAAAAATAAGAAGCCAGGTTTTTATCCAATAACATTTTACTACGGTAAAATAAAAGCGACTCGGGAGAACAGCTTGTAGTTTAGCGGCTGTTACAGAGAGCGCATTTGGGCGTTTTGAACGCTTTCTCTTCGCATTACGCAGCCTGCATTCGTCTTGCTGGAGATCTTTGATGCAAGATGTTTGGTTTGAATAGAGTTCAGGGGTCTTCACGGATCCTCGGCAAGCCGGCGCTGGCCCCCGGGGGCTCGGGATTAAAGCAGCTCAATAAGAAAGGGGCATCTTCCTCGGATGGGTCCAATGCCACCTCCCGGCTATATTTCGCTTTTATTTTACTTCTCCTGACGCTAACGCCCAGGGCGGACTCGTCTTGGTGGTAAGTCCTTCACTCAAACACTCACTGACACACACTCACACTCACACACACACACACACACACTCTCACACACACACACACATACACACTTAAACGCACACACACTCACACAAACACTAACACACACTCACACACTCACACACACACACACACACACACACACACACACACACACACACACACACACACACACACACACACACACACACACACACACACACACACACACACACACACACACACACACACACACACACACACACACACACACACACACACACACACACAAACACTCACACACACACACACACACACACACACACACACACTCAAACACTCACACACACTCACACTCACACAGCTTTCAATCTTTCGTGTTTTTTTCAGAGAACGGAAAGGATTGTTTTAACTACGATGCTAGCTGTTTTTGATGAGATTAAAGCTATCCTGTCTCTTTCAAATCCCTCGACAGGGGGGT
The DNA here is from genome assembly GCF_017654505.1 of Polyodon spathula. Lineage (NCBI taxonomy): Eukaryota > Metazoa > Chordata > Actinopteri > Acipenseriformes > Polyodontidae > Polyodon > Polyodon spathula. Next base: position 2,476,925 of record NC_054558.1, on the reverse strand, counting down.
CGTGTATAATTAAAATATCAAGGGGATTTTGAACCTTAAACCGAATCTTTTCTTTTCCATTTTCTTTCTTTGATTCTTTTTACATCCTGGAATGCGCTCAGATGTTATTTAAACTATTGGGGGGGGGGGGGGGGGGGGGGGGGGGGGGGGGGCACTTTTAACTTTTACCGGATCTGTTTCTATTAAACTGAAACATAATTAAACGAAGAATGTTGAAGGACCATCCATTTGCTTTCTCGATTGTTTTTTAATACGATTTATTATTATTTACTTATTTTCACTAACTTGTATTCAATCTTATTTATTTATTTATTCTTACTCAGTGTTATTTAGCAAAGTTCGATCATTTCTGATTTATTAATGGGTTGGTTTGACTATTGTCCTTTTTTTTTTTAGAGATCTGTGCAGATGATCGGCATCACATCTGTGAAACAGCGTATTTCCGAATCAATGTGTTGCTTGTTTTCTCCTATTGAAGGCGGCTGTTACATTTCAGCCATTCTAAAGCAATGCGTGCTTGTTCAAATGTAATTGCTTTTGAAAAGCAAATGATTTACTATTGAATCCAAATGTAAATTAATACATAACTCAACCTCCTAACACAAACACAAGCACGTAAAAACCGCCACTGTGAGTAAATATTCAACGTAGCCTGCATTTATACTTAATAAAAATGAAATATTTTACACAATTATTATTTGTGTTGCACACAGACTATAACACGTAGAGAGTTTAAAGTGTGTTTGAAGTCTAAAGGCACGGGTTCGTGTAGCTAACACCTGTTCTTAATTGCGTTGTTGGTTGTGATAATGTAAAAATGGGATGTTTCTGAGTTCATTTGTACAATTATGTAACAGCGACTCGGTTTCTAGGCTATACTGCGTACACAGTAAATTGCTAGTGCTATACATTTCATTTTGATTTCACCTGTATCTAGTGGGGTTTTTTTTTTTAGATCTGATTTATTGTCTGATTAAATATTTCTAACGACTGATCTTTCAGCTGATGTCTATATTTGTAAAATAAAATATAATAAAATAAAAAATAATAATAATAATAATAATAATAATAATAATAATAATAATAATAATAATAATAATAATAATATCTTCAACTAACGAATCATATTAAACAAACTGCCAATTTTGCGACTGTAACCCAAATATTGAAAGCATTTATTCTAAATATTTATAAAAGAATCAGTTTACTCACGGATATGAATGATGTGCCAAACGTTGTGATTAATACAGTGTATTGTAACTTGTTTGGAGCCGGCTTAACTGCACAGTGTGTAATGAGGCTGAAGCGATATGAAGCTCAAACAGTGAAGCGGACAAACGCTGTTCACCACAATTTATTTTGATGCCTGAAACAAATGACTCTTCTAATCCCTATTCTTTTTGCAAATGCCGAATCAATTAAATGAGATGCATGCAGTAGCCTTAAAACATACCTGGAAGACCGATGCAGAACTGTCAGTTCCATGTGTTATGATAAATACACAGTTAGACGACATGTCTACTAGTATGCGTGTGGACAGTGTATGTTTCGTGCTGTCAATGTTTGGTACAGACATGTATATCATTAATAGAGCGCACTTTTCCATAACTACAGAAAAGCCTAAGAATAAGGCGGGGTTTATTTTCTGAAGTGCAGTGTGCTTTCAGAGAATTCGATGATAGAGTCCGTTTATAGAATATACCCGCACATTCTTACATTACCGGATATTATACAATGGTGAATATGATAAAGGGTCTGCTTTATTCACGTCTTTACATCAAATTGCACCGTTTTTGTGCATGCTATACACACACACACACACACACACACACACACACACACACACACACACACATATACACACAATCATTTCTTTCAGGACGTTTCGGACAAAAACCCATCTTGGGTTAGATGTTGCTGTGTTGCTTCTTGCTGTGTAGATATAAACACGCTGCTGGATTTATACAGCACCCCCCACCCTCCAAAACCCGTTAAGACATCTCTGCTGTTTTTTGAAGGAGGGACAGATCTGATTTCTTCACTCAGACCTTTGCTTCCTAAATATCTTGGCATTTCTGCGTAAATGACTGTCCCTTTAGAAACAGGCAACATGCTGTAATGGTTTAATGGTAAGGGTTGCAGGCACCATGGTGTTTAGGGTCAGTTTGTGCTGCTGCTGTCCTTGTGGCAGTTACCTGCAGACCGAAGCGACTCGGCGGTTTTGAGTTCTATATGCAAATTAGCCATGTGCTTTTGCGCACGCTCTGTGCTGTGTAAGAAGGCGCATCAATCATGAAGTGATTCCTTTTTGAAGGGTGTCGTGTGCACGGATTCATTATAAACGCGATGCACCGTTTAATCCCTCATATTAGGAGTAGTGTTTATTATTATTATTATTATTATTATTATTATTATTATTATTATTATTATTATTATTATTATAGTTTAATATCTCAGTAATAATTATTGAGAAGGCCTCACTCATCAATGAAGACCTTTGTTTTATTTTCCTTCTTCAAACTGTACAGCAATTAAAAGCACTGAGCGCATGCTGTACACGTGTCGCCATTCTGTGGTTAGAATATTATTTATTTTAAACTCTCTGGTCTGGGCAGTCCACTGATTCACCGCACACGTGTTTCCTGGGATGTGGTGCTTGGAATATAAACAGCTGCATGGCTTCTGTACTCAACAGCCAGCAAACAGACCACAGAGTCTTCCTGTTCTTAGGGCGACCTTCCTCCAATGGTCTGACTGCAATCAGATAATGTGACCAACCACGCAGGAAGTGATTAGGTACAAGGAAGTAGAAATTAGACGTTTAGTTAATTAATGTAAAAAAAAAAGATAAGGATAATAATAATAATAATAATAATAATAATAATAATAATAATAATAATAATAATAATTTGTGGTGGTGAAAAGCATTATATTAGAAAGTTTACATGTAAGATGGTGTTTTGAAACGATTCATAGATATTGGATACAGCAAGTCAAATATATGTTACTCTATAAGTGATAGACAGTGGAAGGGATGTATGATTACAATTAAGTGAATCTGATAGGACAACCCATGTTCTTTTAGTAACGCTGTCTATTCTGTCATTGAGTGTTTTGCAGTTATAGTGAAAGGGGTATACTTATAATGCTGAAGTAGTGAGCTATTTTCAAAAGTTGTAATCCACAATAATATTTACTTTGGAGAACCTTAAACTATAAATAGAGCTTGGGTCAGCGAGGGCAATCGCTCAGCGTCCAGTACTAGTGTTGCAAAGGGGAAAGAAAAATCAAATGCCCCATTCATTACTACCGCCATCCATCTTCTCAGAGCACTTCCCAAATGAACCTTTAGCCAACATAACATAAGACTAAGTGCTAGAAAATTGGTCTAACCTGATGTAAACAGTGGAGGAGTGTTTTGCTAAAGCCTCTGGTGTACCGGGGTTATGAAAATCAAACGTGTAACAGTGTCTCCAGTGCACTCCTGTCAGCAAAGTTCGATTTCAATGATTAAAAACGATGCCAGTGTTTAGTGCCGCCGTTTAAATCACTTGCATCGACCTCGACCTGGAAAACAATACTGAATCTGAGTTAGGATTGCGGACCGGCAGAACCCTCCAGCTCCCACCAACGAGGAGGTAACCCTCAGGACCAACGCAGAGCAAGCAGCATGCAGGTTGTGAATTCATTCATGTTTGTCTTGTGTGTCGTGTCCGGTTGTGGATTGTAGACTAGATTGAACTGGTCCCAGTTTAATACTGGAACAAGACGAGATTGAGTTTTGCAGACTGCTTTCCTGCAGATGAAGCGCTAGACTATTCTTTTGTAGTGTTGACTAGGTGGCTGTTTTTTTTTTTCCCCCCCAGCAGGCCTTAGTGTTCATACTTTGCCTCTGCTGTATTGAAAGTAAACACCTTGTAAATAGCCCAGACATTTACAGCATGTTATTGCAAATCTCTCGACTATCAACAGGGATTTATATCGGCTGTAAAACTCCTTGAGCTTGCTCCACAGATGTGCGATGGCGTCCTGCTGAGATCTGGTTATTTTGGAGGGTTTTTAAGGTCCTGAAACCGTGCAGTGACGTTCCCTGGAGTCTTGGGCTTTAGGGATTCTCTTGGGGATTGTACAGTGAACCACTGTAACAGTCAGTGTTGCCATCAATTACACAGCTAACTAGTGATGATTTTAATACATTTCAAAACATTTACGTGCCTCCGATCAGCATGATAACATTCTGGCAGCAGGCCAATTTTTTTAAATCTCATTTTTCTGTAGTTTAGTTTCCCCAAGTATATGGAACAGAATTTCAGTTGTTAAAATGCATCAATCATATATATATATATATATATATATATATATATATATATATATATATATATATATATATATGTATGTGTGTGTGTGTGTGTGTGTGTGTGTATATATATATATATATATATATATATATATATATCTTTATTCTTTATTAGAGCCATATATTAAAACCCAAAACGTAGTTTAATTTCTATAATGTACAGCTATGGTCCTTACACAGGAGAATAAAGGGATTTTAATGTTGATGTTAACATGGATTAACAGTGAATGAAGCGAGTGAGTTATCACACTGTAAAATATCGAGGGAGAACCGTAGGGCATTGAAAAGATTATTCAAGACCAAATTGTCTGGGGAAAATAATGTATTTATAACTTGCAATCGCTTGTTTTAAACTGCCTGTGATTTGAAAAAAAAAATCATCAAATACTTGCAAAACATGGTTTCTGAAAAAAAAATATAGTCGTTTAAACATTTTATGAAAAAGTTGCTTATTTTGTGTGATAAAAGCAGCAGGTCTTTTGATTAAAAAAGTGGGACCTCAGAAACGCTTTACAATTAAAGCAGCTGAGAGACGATCGCTTGTATTTAATGAATAACATTTCCTTTGAAGAATAACATTAAACCCCAGAACTCAGTATGGGTTTCCCCCGAGCTAGCATTGCCTTTTTATAACACACCCTGTAAAATAACAAAACATTTTCTTTCACCTGCCTGCACAGTTTTTAAAGGTTCAGCTTCTTTCTGTACAGCTTAATAAAACTCAATGGAAAGCAGCAGCGGGCCATGCTTACAGTTGTAAATCTGCTGCCCTCATTACCAGAAGCAGGGGCTGTAGAGACACACGGGTGCAATAAGAACTGGGAGTAGAGCCCTTGGAAAGACAGTGACCTCCATTTAGAATTGGGGTTCACAAAAAAAAGAGAGGTCACCAAAAAGGAACAGGGACGTAGAAATGATCCCAGTGCTCCAGACCTGCTGTAGGGAACGGCTACACTAACTGCTGCAGAAAGAAATAATTTTTTGAATTTTTTCAAAGAGTTTACTCCAGTCAAGTCCTCTGAAGGTGTTTTTTTTTTTTCTTCATTTTGTAACAAGATTTTTTTTTTTTTTTTGGTTCTTTTTGAAGAAACCGGAAATCATTAAAGAACAGAGGGAAACACTTTGAAAATATGGCCCTTCCTTTTTCACATTTTATCCAAAGACATATTTATCAAAAAATGAGTCACGGTGCATTGGATCGTATTTGGACACACGAGTTACATCGTGTTGCCTCCTAGTTTTAAAAAAAAAAGTTTGGTAGTTTAACAGAGGCTTAAGGTTAAGGATTGCAGATGGTGGCCTTATACTGAATACAGGGGTGACCTTAACACTGAAGGCAACCTTGCTGAGCTGTAAACTGAAGGAAATCTGGGCTGTAAATATACTGTCAAATAAACGCAACAACGATTCCCACACGTTTGCATTCAAGTGTGTTTCTTAATTGCAATATATTAAAAATGACTGCATTGGTCATTTCATCACATCACACACAAACGCACGTGTTGGATTTGTCTTCAGTGAAGCCTCTCCTGTCTGCTTTACAGTTATTAACAACAGCAACAGCTGAAGAGAGAAGTGTGCAACTGTATATAGTGCAGCTCCCTGCAATAACACACAAGGATTTGTTAAAGGGGGTGAGAAAGGCCTGTCTCTGTACGTCCCCTGGATGTCAAAACTGTTGTGAATTCTGTCTTTCTGAGCAAGCAGGAGAGCGGTGTTTGAAAAGAGCATGATGGACCGGGCGGGAGGGCGTCTGGCCTTGTTGAAGCGGCCACACATTTACCTCTAGCTGTGGTTACAGTCTCCGTGTTCAGAAGACAGGAGTAGACGTCGTCACTTCCTCCTGCTCTGTGTGTGTCTTTCCCTCCTGGGCTTGGCTCACTGCTGTGCTGAGTGAATTTCAAAGCACTCTGTGCAACAGCTCTCTGATCCTGTTTAAACCCTGGCTTTATTTAACCTCAACGTACAAGAGGCCTGACTCTCCTGGGTATCACGATCAAAGAGCTGCCCGGTGCCCACCCCCCCCCCACACACCCCCGGGGGGCTTAAGCCCTTAATTGCCACTCCAGTCTGCAGCTTATGCATCAAACACATACATGTGTTTCCTATCTATGGAAGTGGACAATTTCCAAAGCTTCATTCAGGATTCTGAAGTTGTCTCTAATCCCAAGCAAATAAACGTCACGGCAACTACTGTGCAGGAACTGAAAACTGAAAAGCGTGGTAGATAGGAAGCTCGATATCACGGCTTTGGAGGGGTGATAGTGTGATCTAACTAGTGCAGTGTTGTGTGGTGCCCTGGCGTTACCAGGGGGATGAGGTTAATAGCACCACAAATGCAAGCCCTGTGCAGATGAGCTATTTTGCATAGTGGTTAGGGAGCTATCTTGCAGTGTGCACGGTTGCTGGTTCAAGTCCTGCATCCATCCTTTTACACTAGTTTGCATAACTATCTCCTGATGCAGCTAGTTACCCAGTAACACATGCGCTCATTGCGTGCTGCTATATTACTATATTACTATGCATGTTTTCAATTTGTATTTGAAGGCATTTGTAAAGAGTCATTGCTTTTGAACAATAAAACTTCTCAATGCATCAGTCTGATTGTTACCTGCTCCCCCTCCATATGCACACACATGACATCATCTTTCAGTCAAATATAGACTGACCCATCACTTACCCCTCTTTTAGTTCAATTGATTTCCAACCCTCCTCCTCCCCCATCTTCCATCTTTCTTCAATTACCCCTAGTTAACCACGGGGGGTCTCTTCCAAATGGTCAGGTGATGGATCCTCAAAACAAGAGGGTTTCAGAGCAAGTGCTTCCTCATGAACTATTGCAGTTCTGTGCAGGCAGGTTGGTGAGGGAGCGGTCGGGAGAAGGAGAGGCTCCACATGCCCTCGTAATTTGAAGTCTGCTTGTGATCCTGCAGGTATATCGGAGCCCTGGGAGCGCGGGTGATCTGTGATAACATTCCGGGGCTGGTGAACAAGCAGAGGCAGCTGTGCCAGAAGCACCCGGACATCATGCAGTCGATCGGGGAGGGGGCGAAGGAGTGGATCCGCGAGTGTCAGCACCAGTTCCGCCATCACCGCTGGAACTGCAGCACCCTGGAGCGAGACCACACCGTGTTCGGCAGGGTCATGCTGCGCAGTGAGTGTCCTCATTGTAAACTGAACCAGGTAGAGCCAGGTCAGGATGAACAAATGTCGAGCACACTTAGTTACCACCTGGAGAACTCGCTATACAGCTCGGGCCACAAGTTTAGCATCGCCTAGAATTTTAGGGTTGAGACATCATTTGAAAAATACGATATGAACATAATTTAGATCTTTTATTTAACATCATGCAATCAAAAGAAACTGCAAAATGATATCACAAAAGTCTACTGGAAGTAGGACAGTATTTCATGTTAGATTTCAAAACGTCAATTTTTGACCTATATTTTGTGCACCCCCTCTGAAAATAAATATGCACCCAAAAGTGCAGGCTCTTTTGTTTTGAGTGTTCCTGAGGTTGCAAGAGAATAGGATTACAGTCCAACCCCATCCAGCTGCCCTGCTCACTGGAATGTGTTTACGGCAGATTAAGAAACGTCAGCACACATCCATACGATCTTGAGACCATGAGGGGAGCCCTCCACCAGGATTACATCAAAGAGCATTCCTTACCAGACAGTCCGTGAAATAACACAGCAGATAAAAAGAACCGTTACAGTTCATTTAAGCCGTGATGAAACAGAACCTGCGAGGTCTGAATCACTGCACACCATCATAAACTGGCTTTCAACAAAATAAAGGGCGTGCCCTTTGTTATTCCTCCCCGCAGTATTCCTTTCACTCAGTTAGGAGAGGCTTCTGAGGGGAGAAGGCTTTGTGAAAATAGTCATTAAGACAGGCGAGGTAGCGCTAGTCTGAGAGGAAGTCAGGTTTAACAGCGATAGTGAAGCAGCTAACTGTTTATGGATGGAGGCATAATTGTTTAACTGGAACACAGCTGGAACAAATACTCAGTCAGGAATAGCCAGAGGTGCCCCGTCAGGTTTAAAACAACAACCTACAGCCCATCCTTTTAATAGCGCTTCAGTGCTTTATCACTCTCTTATCTCTGCTGTTTATTTCACTATAAACAACACAAAGCTATCCTCTCTGGTTTCTTGTGCGCCTGCAGGGGAATTCACACACAGGCTGTCTGTGAATGTGGGAGGCTGAGGTGCAGCCTGCTTTTAATGCTGACATGTGAGTGGCCCAAGCTCGACAGAGCAGAGCTGTCACACACTTCTGGATTGCTAGACTAGCAGTCAGTTTAGTTATTAGCGAAAGCAAAACCTGACTTTCACAATCAAGCATCCTTCACAGGAGTAATTCTTGAGTCACTGGTTTGGTTTTTGAAGAAGCAGGTGCAAAGGCTACGGGAAACGTTCCTGGGACGAATGCATCAATTGTGGCTATTTAAAACGAGTTGGTAAAAAATTTGTGTTTATAGAGCTTTTAAAACCATCTCACTGACAGGTGACAGAATCCATACCGGCAGTGCATCACACAACACAGCCCGTCACACACTCCCTCCCCCCCTTTAACCTCAGCGATCGGCTGCAGACTGTCCATGAGATGATGCCTCTTGCACGAAGAACACGTAACCTGCCACACGTGATGTTTTTTTAAGGCACAAAAACAGTTTTTAATACCGTTGTGGTTTAAAACACGGGTCAAGACTTCAAAAACCCAGAAAAACATTAGCGCAGGAAGGGCAGATTAAAAAAACGAACAAAAAAATGTAGCTGGCTGGATGTTACCTCTGCCGTGGTGATATATCATATAGTAATCAGATATGTAAATATTTGGAAAGCAGCTCTGGCACAGACACAAGCGTTGATTCCTTGAATTATAACCGGCATTACCCTTGTGTTTATCAAAGCCGCAGAAATACGAAGGCAAAAAGAGGCCTGAAAACCTCTCGATCGAGATCTCGGCCTTAAAAAAACAAAGTCGACTGTTGCTGAGCGCTCCGTTGCCTACGTGTATCAAAGGCTGTGTCTTGAATTTTTGTCTTGCATGCTTGTTTAAAGATAAAGCCCAGAACACAGTGTCCTCCTACATGCTGTCTCCGAGCACGCTTGCGACTGAAAGAAAGCAAGGTTTGTGTAAGAGGGCACAGTGTGGGGGAGCTTCACACCAAGGACACTTTTTAGCTGTTTTGCAGCAAAAAAAGGAATACAATCGTTTTATAAAATCAGTCAGAATTAACTTGCTGCGGCATTATCCGTCAAACGTCTTTGACTATGTGAAACTGAGAGAAAGGCAATCAGACAAGCATGTCGCTCTATTCCTTCTTCAGTGTACTAAGAGCTGTACAGGCAGGTGTTTCTTTATTTCGCTTGGGAAGAGGTAGCCAAAGTCCTTTCTCTAAGTTCAGTAAGAGAGAAAGAAATGGAAAAAGAGAGAGCATGAGATTAGGCTTTTAAAAAGTACGATCCTGTCTTATACCACCAACGGAGCAGATACCAGACCAATGATACAGCAAACGTTAAAAATGTGATTAGCTATAAAGTCAGCAATCAAAACGTTGTATTTTTAAAGCACTGCCACAGTGCTTGTTCTGTACAGTAAACCGCATTGAAGATGAAGCTGTTATTCTGTTCATTTGAAATGGTTATAAGCATCTAACAGTAAAGTGAGCGAGACTGCAATACGCTTGTGGAAGATGGTGAACAGCACAGGCAGTGTTATAAGGAGGGGGCAACAGCATTGGTTGAAATTGGTAGACGTCTGTTCAGAGGGGATATCCGGAGGATATTTGAAACTAGCCCACTGAGAACCATCATTAACTGCTCTTTCATGCAACGCAGTTGTTTCTCCTGGTTTTCTGCAGGTGCACTTGTGAAAGGGATGGCTTTCGTGTCTTAAACAGCGTTTTTCTGCGCTTCTCTCTCCCCGGCTCGGCAGGCAGTCGGGAGGCAGCGTTTGTGTACGCCATCTCCTCAGCCGGGGTCGTGTACGCGATCACGAGGGCCTGCAGCCAGGGGGAGCTGAAGTCCTGCAGCTGCGACCCCCACAAGCGAGGCCGGGCTCGCGACGACAGGGGGGAATTCGACTGGGGTGGCTGCAGCGACAACGTCAACTACGGCATCAAGTTCGCCAAGGCCTTCGTGGACGCCAAGGAGAAGAAAGTGAAGGACGCGCGCGCTCTCATGAATCTGCACAACAACAGATGTGGGAGGAGTGTAAGTCAAACCGGCATTATTTATTATTTCAAATACAGGCGAAAGAAGGGAATTGGCGGAGGATTCCACGGGCAATGGCTCTGGAGCTCGTTAGGGAAACATTAATGTAGTCATGTCACATGCGAGAAACTAGACCTCTGTAATCTGAGTTGAGGTCAAGAACAGTTTACTGGTCTGCTGCTTTGAGTGGCTACTCTACAATCTGAAGGGTGAAACTAAAGAGAATTGCGGTTTTCAATAACAAGAGATTAAGCTTCGCACAGGTATTACTGCAGGTAGGGTCATGTCTTCGTGAAGGGCACAAGTCAGATTGCCTTTGCTGTATTCAACAGGCGGTGAAGCGTTTTATGAAGCTGGAGTGCAAGTGTCATGGAGTCAGCGGGTCTTGTACACTGAGGACTTGCTGGTTGGCTATGTCAGACTTCCGAAAGACAGGAGACTTCCTGCGGAAAAAGTACAATGGGGCCATCCAGGTGACTATGAACCAGGACGGGACCGGCTTTACTGTGGCAAACAAGAACTTCAGGAAGCCCACCAAGAACGACCTGGTGTATTTTGAGAACTCTCCTGATTACTGCCTCATGGACAAAGCAGCAGGTAAATCACAGCGACCCTCTAAAACTTTTGGTAGAAATTTTCTGACCTCGACTGGGTGGGCTAGGGTCATACCTTCTCATCCAAATACAGTGGTCTATTGTAATCATCGAAACAAGGTTTCAATACCTTTGTAAGAACCCTGCTGATGTTTTCAACCACTTATTCACCCTTTCCTAGCATCACTGCGGGACATACAATAAAAACGCAGGATACGAGGTCTCAGAAAATCAGGTCTAGGGTGGTAGTATGAAGATGCATCGCCACCGTCATGGCCCCAGTCCAACAGTGGTGCTTGTTCCTAACCCCACATGTGTTTACATGCCACTGTAGCCCGATAGAACATATTAAAACAAAGAAGGCCCATGTGGACTCCTTGAGCAATGGCACCACTCTCAGTTTGCAAGTACAGTAAACCCTGGCTGGCTGTTGATTGCCCCACGGTGCAGACTACGGGCACCAGTGTGGGCAGCCACCCCTAAAACGAGTCCCGTAGCTCTGTAGGGAGCGCCACAGATAATGAGCAAGCAGGGGGTCCGAGTGGGGTGACTCTCCCAAGCATGGCAGAACTCCCAATATTTGTTTTGCCGTCAGCTGCTGACTCACAATGGTGCTCTCTCTGTTTCCAGGGTCGCTGGGAACAGCAGGGAGAGTTTGCAACAAGGCGTCAAGGGGGACGGACGGCTGTGAGGTCATGTGCTGTGGGCGGGGCTACGACACCACCAGGGTGACGCACACCACCAAGTGTGAATGCAAGTTCCAGTGGTGCTGCGCCGTCAAGTGCAAAGACTGCGAGGAGACCGTGGACGTGCACACCTGCAAGGCATCGAAGCGGGCAGAGTGGGTGGACCAGACCTGAGAAAGCTCGTCCGCCCCTTCATCGGGATATCGCTTCAGGCTACGGCATTCTGGGAGTTGTAGTTCCATTGCATGGCTTTTCTTTAGCTAATACGGCAAAGCACTAAAAAAGGACTACTTTTCCCAGAAGACACTGTGGATCCTTGCACATGCTCAGTAAATCTCTTATTATCCCTTCTGAATGGGGAACTTGCAATATGTGCTTAAACCGTGAACTGCCCTATTTTTTGCATTGTGTTTTTCTTTTAAAGTGGGACAGTGCAACTGCTCATAAAAAAAAAAAAAATTATGATACTTTTTTTTTACGACTTCAGAACGAGAAAGAACTATATTATTCTTGAAAATATTGGGTACGGCGAATATTTTTATAATGCTTTTATTTATGCTATTTTTTGGAGACCACTGGTGTGGACCGAAAAAGGCTTTTAGTAACAATATGATCTCGTTTTTAATGAATGGCTAGTGCTGAATTAAAAGAATCTGTGTAGAAAACTTCACTGTTATATTTCCAATTTCTGGTCGCAGAACATCATGTACAACACAATTCAAGCTCTTGGGTAGCCTGTCCATCGCTTTGGCGTCTGTTGGATTCTCAGATTAAGAAACCCCAGGTCGGGCTCTGAATAGCAGCTCCTCAAAACCTGAACCTGATACTATTCCAACCCCTCCACTGACTCTCCAAGCTTCAGGCTGCTAGAACCCAACGAGGCCCTCGTGGGGAAGCAAAGCCTCTTGTGACTCCCAATTCCCCCGTTTCTCGTTTGAAAAGCTGCACTAAGGATGTAAAGAAAGAGCAAAACAAAACAAAAAATTAAAAGCAGCTGTTGTGATAACTCTGCAGTGCGTACAGGACTCTCCCAACAGCTCTGTCTGGATCAGAGACCCCAAACCTCGTCCCACAACCTGGGAAGCTGAAGATTAGTTCAGCAAGGGCTTTGTGAACCTAGATTTCTGTGTTACAACTTGCCTGTGGTTGTTGTGTATACTGCTTTTGTTATTTCAAAGAAACTTCATATAAACCTATGATATTGGTCTGTTACTAGAATCTCTGCTGTTTTCTGTTTTTTTTTTAAGAATCGTGGGATTAAGCAATGTCTTCCTGTCCAGGCGTGGGTTAAATCTCTTTGGGGTATTCTTCCAGTGCAAGAAGGGCCACAGTCATGGCAGAAATAATGCACAATGTCTTTCCCAGGCGGGTTGCTCTCTTTCTGTTTCTGCAGACTCAATCCTATGGAGAATGCAGCGTGTAATGTGGTTTGACATCATCGCCCCCTTAGGAAGTTATATCATTATTTCTTTACACTCTAGAAATAATTCCAAGACAACAAGGCATATTTTAAGGATGATCTGCCTTTTTTTCAAATAAAAATGCATACCTTTCTTTTCGCATTGAAATTTCACTTTGGGGAAACATCTACATGGCTGCTGCTTAATTCAAAAGCCAAAACTGCTGCGCTCATTCAACTGTGGTCTAAAAATACTTTAGCAAAAGCTATTGAGGCTAGCAGAATCCCGAGGCATGTGGAGGCTGTTTCTCAAATCTTGAATGGATTGATTTTAAAGTTTGAGGTGCCGGGACGTTCTAGCGGGCATCTCATGTCTGTCAGAAGCCCGCTAGAGCTGGAAGCCGATTGGCTGATGGTACTCAATCGTTTTCTAATACATACTCATTATGAAATCACTATGAAAAAATGATTATTTATCAGAATCTAGAGGTATATGGAGGCAGGCCATCCTATATTACGTTATTGCACATCGCTAGAGAACCGAATTTCTTTTATCATTACCCCTGGCAAAAAGGTACAAAATAATGACACAATATAACAGGCAGTAAGAGCATGATTTTGTAGTTTGGAAAATAACAGTGAGTTTTTGTTTTTTTTCTAACTGTTACAAATAAACAGCAGCTCTGGAAATCTTCAAAAAAATAATTTTAAATGTGTTTTAAATAGAAAGCACGATTCCTCTCGTCATACTCCCATTGCTATCGTCTCTACGTGATGTTTCGGGCATTGCACAACCCCCTGCCTTCCCGCTGGCTCAGAAAAAATAAAATTGGAATTTCTTCAAGCTTTTCAGACCTGTGATGTGTGAGCCCAGTTCAGGTCTGCCCAGTGAACCCTTTGTGCCGCGCTGCAGTGTTGAAAATTGGAAATACCCGATGTTTGACTCATTTTGGCACGACAAGCAGAACGGCACTAATCATGATTTCTTAAATCTGTCTCGCAGTCCCTGCTGCAATGACCGTCTCTGCAGGATATCCGTGCAAAGTGACATAAGCACTTGCTAATGGGGTAACCCACTGTGCTATGAATTCTCTTCAGCGCAATCTGTGTGCTAAGAAGTTTGGCCATGTCTCCTGCAAAGGATTGTTCATCTTCCAGCACTCCTAAAAAACCTATTGATTGCACATGTGCAACTATTCTGAGAGCGTGACTCATATCGCCTCTCCAGCACAATGGACCTGGTCTTGGCTGTCTCCACTGCAGATACTGAAGAGATAGTGGCATTGTGGTAATAATGGAACAACCCGCTCAACAAAGCGTTATTTGAAATATTTCATGAGCGGGAGAATGGGTGGATAAAAAAACAAAAAATCTTTTACAAAAAATGAAAATATATTTCTTTTTAAATCTATTCCTTTGAAGTCTATATGAGTTAATAACATATACTGCGACGTCAGAAATATAAGGAGGGGTGGGAAGATCCTAACAGAATTTTTGTTTTAAAAATCAACCAAGCCAGGATTGATATAATTACAGAGCTCCGCTGTGTCACCGTGACTTACATCATAGAAGGATCAGCAATCTTACACAGTGAATAAAAAACGACAATGCATCGCTGAAGCTCGCACCCTGCGACTGCTGGGCTGGAAGCTCCTCAGTTTCCAAGCTCACTCTCTGCAGAACATTTTACCTGGAATCGTTAAAAGGGCATTTTTCTCTGGACGTGCTTCTCTCCTCTGACTTGGTTTACGGCATCACTGTATACATGTAACACGCCAGCTGAAAAATATTCTGGACGTAAAATCAATCCAGTGTTTTCAAATTAAAACACACTGTTTTCTCCGTCTTTATGAATTATGACAATACCTAATGGACATCTACCGAGCTCACTAAATTCACTACCTTTGATTGAGACTCAGGCCTCCAGAGTTAATACAGATGAAAGGCAGTGAATTAGCCCCCCAAAGCACACACTGGGCCTCCTTGTCTAATATAATTGGAACTGTCTGTCACCGTGACGGTGTATTCCCTGCGTGGGAGGGCTAGCAGGGAGGATTTAATTAAAGTAGCTGCCTCTCTCTCACCTCCCAGAGACAGGGCCCTGTCAGTGGACTCTTGAATGAGTATTTATGGGGGTCGACTTGGATAAATCGCATTCAGTTAATAGTTGATGCGGTTAACATTTGGGCGTGGTGTTGTGTTTCGGTCCTCACGTCCCGGTGAATTGCTGGAACTCTGAAGTCGAAAGCACCTCTGTGACTTCAATGAAGCTCTCACTGTTTTTTGACATACATTTGCTGGTAACACTTTACATTGAGTGTAATTCCTGTGTATTTCCATAGTAGTTACTTAGTAAATACATGTGTACACATCATTACAACGCTATTAAGTATAGTTATATATTTAACATGTATATATTTCTGCACGGAATATGTAAGTACACAATTGTATCAGAAAAGGGTTAGGGTTAGGATTAGGGCTATATCATGCAAAAGCAATGACACATTAAGTACATTGTAACTATGTGTAATGACACGTGTATTTGCTAAGTAACTACTGTGTAAATACACAGTAATTAGAGACACAGTGTAAAGAGCTATCCAGAAATGTCTCTCTCCGATGTGGGTGCTGTTAACACATACTGTTTATTTTTAAAGGGATAAACTGTAGTTATCCTTGTTGCATTGCTCCCAGAGTCATTCACACTGTTGAAAATGTCTTTCGGGGATATTCCAGTTTGTCTTTGTACTAACAAAACTCCAGTGTTGCAAAGCATAACGCATAGAAAGTCTTCATCATAAGATGTTTTTATTTCCTTTCTGAAATAAAGGGGGTTTAGCAATCAGCTATTGACTGCCCTGTGGTTGCTATGGCATCAGAAGGTGGGGGTGGCATGTGAACCAGGTATTTAGGAATTCTCTCAGTCGAAAGGGTTGGCTGGAGCAGGTGGGCAGGTTCTGGTGTTGAAGTTCATCCAGCAGCCTGAGTATCGTGTTACAAAGAGCCCCAGCAGGCTTGCTCATTAGCAACAAGATTTAATCTCCAAGCAGGAAAGAGCAGCCCGGCCCATTTGTCTTCATTACCTCCTCGTCTGCCAGCAATGTTCCAGCTCATGGAAGCCTGAACAAGAACCAAAACACTGGAAGAAAACAGCCCGCCCCCAGAGGCCTCTGGGATAGGGTTCCGTCACCACATTGGCCTAACAAGTGTGAAGAGAGAGAATCTTAAACTGTCACACCATGGCCCCGGGGACCAGTCTGTGAGCTGAAATGCCAGCACAGAACCGTCGATGAATGAGCAGAGCCCCTACACAGCGCACACAGTCATTTATCTTTGTTAAACACAGCTCTGTCAGGAAGCATTTCCTCCAAGCCTGTGTGCTTTGGATGGTTTAATCCGCTGGTCTCACCCGTACACCGCACGCACATTTGGTTAAAAACTTCAGTTGTTTCTAACTGTACTAATAGCTACAGAAGGAAGGGTTTTGTTTTTTTCTGTGGGAATGTGGTTTGCTCAATTTTCCAGCAAGTGTGTTTGCCAAGTGAGTAATGTTTTACAGGTTTCCGAAATTTCATTCTCTTGCGTTGAACAATTCCACAGCCTTCGACGCATAATCAGTCCATATTTAAGGCAGTTTACATTAGATACCGTAGCGATCTGACAGACACCAAGACTTCGCCGTTTCGGTTTACCATCCATTACAGGGGGCTCAGACGTGTCGCTTTGAAAGAAACACATGCTCTAGTTACTGAATGTTAAAACGTGATCTCTGGCACTACACTAGGTTAAAGAAATCAGTTTGCAAGCAAGGTGTCTGTTTGTAATAATAAAAACATGTTTGCTACACGTGTGTTTCTTTACAAGCTCCACGTCTGAGATGGATGGAATTCTTTTGTTAGCTGCGATTGCTTTCAGGTTCATTTCCAGCGAAGCCGCGTGAAGCACACTCGGTTTTATCAGCTAATTACTCAGTTCCAATCTGAATCATAACATTAAAGATGGCAGAACAATTAAAGAACCTGGGGCTACTTTAGATTAGAGAAAATTCTCAGTTTCTATGCCTTATTTTCAGTTCATCTGTTACACTTCCTGGGCAATGTCTTCCGAGTCAATGCAATGTTACTGGATGGAAATAAGGCTCCTATTCCACAGCAGTTTAACCCATGCAAGGTTTTAATGTGCTTGATTAGTCCCAGTGTTCAGGTAACATGCTCAGGTGTGTCTTATTAAACTCATTAGCAAACCCTGGACTGGATCAACCTGCCATGCAATGGGAGTCTTGCTTCCATCCCTGTGTTTTAGTTTGTAGACCGGAGTGAGGTGCGGAGGCACGTTTTGTTTTCGGTTTCTGTAAACAAGTCTTTTTTGCTTTGCTTCAAAATATCTTTACCACCTCCCCTCTCAGAAACAATAAACAAGCCAACCAAAAGCCTTCTGGCTAAGGAGGGAGCGAGCAGGGGAGCTGCAGGTCCGCTTCCTGGGGCAGATTGATTGAGTAGTTGGGACTAATATTTATGTAACCTGCTGGGACCCCTGTGGGAGGCTTTCAGATACGACCACAAGTCCATTAATACGGTCTGTAGTGCGAGCGAGCAGAAGGGGATTACTGCATTAAACCTTTATCGGGTGAGTCAGGCTCGGAGAATGTGGTCCTCTCAGTGATGTCTTGAAGCAGAAAGTGCGGAAAATGGGGAGCGAAGAGCTGAACTTGTCACTTGGAACGTTCAATTTCCAATTCCAATTCTAATTTCCAATTCCTTTTTTAAAATGAATTCCCAAATCAAATTCCAATTATTTCGAAGGAACTGGAATTGATGTTTGAGTAAGAACTGTTGCGATTGTTCAGCTGCTTTCATTTGAAGCCAGTTTAACTGACTCACAAACAAACTTCAATTGAAGGCATGCGTGTTGCTACTGTGAGAATCTCGTTTTAACAGATCTCTGCTAAGTACAAAGAAATAGGGATTGGAATTGTGAATTGATAGGCGTGGAGGGAAGAGGTCAACTCAAAGCACAGCACAGACAGCGAAGGGAGATTTAAATGCACCTGGCTTGAACACTGTTGGGAGCAGGTTGAATGTGGGAGTTACCTCCACAGCCCGCTTGCCTTCTGGGAATGTTTGCATGCGTTTCCCTGCCTGGCTAACTATGATATCTGCAGGTGCAGTAAGAGGTTTCCTGCCTGCAGCTCCCGCTGTATGTTCTGCTGCTGCTGCTGCAGAGTGAATCGAAGCAGCAATAGGTGGAGTGCGGTGCTCAGATTTTCTAAAGGGAATTAGGAGCAAGGAAACGAGGGATGGGTGCTGCGGAGAGGGGAAGCTAGAAAAGAGCTATTGTCAATGAGTTAAAGCACCAAAAAAAAAAAAAAACGTAAAACAACCTCCAAAGTAAGGTTTAAGATATAAAAATAGAAACTGAAGACCATGAATGATACTGTTTATCTTTACAGCTACACATGCATTCAACGAAGGCAGAAGAATTTCCATTTAGGGCACTTTTAGCTTTAAAAAAAAATAAAGTTTTAAAAAGGACTTAAACCTGACAACACCCCCCCCCCCCCCCCATTGATCAATAGATGAGGTTTACAAATACATCCTGCTTTAAGAAGCCCCCACAGTCAGAGGCCCTGTTCACAGCACTGCTATTGCCAGCGTTTACTGCTCTTCACAGTGTTACAAGCAGATGTGTATCTGAAGGAGTCCGAGTGTATTTCACAGCTACCGTGAGCGCCGATAGGGTTACCATTAGGGTATACATATAGAAAGCAGCGCTCCTGCCCACCTGCGGAGAATCACTTGGAGAGTGGGGAAAGTGTGCTGCTCTGTGTTCCTTTCCCGAGCGCTCTGCCAGCAGGACTTTCACTCGACGGGCTCTGTTTGTTTTCCTGGGGCCTGCCATGAAGCTGACATTGATTAAAACCAGCTCAGGCGATGATGCATGCGAGAGCCCTTCCATTAATAACCTCACACGAAATGCTGGAAAGAGTTCAACCTTAATAAAGCCCAGTGAATGCTTACCCAAAGGGCCCCCTGTTGTTTGCTAAACGTGCAAATACTTGAGCTCTAAACGTCTCCTAACCATCTCACAGAAGATCCTTGGGATTAGTGGATACCATGCTCGCTACTATTAATACCTTTTGACGATCTGTTAGCTGCGTGCCTGGAAAGAATGGATACTGGACATTTCCAGATGATGGCCTCATTGATGATTTAGGAGTCTGGGATCCTAATGCAAGCCTGGTTTGATCTGTAATGTAGCCTCCTCTATTGTGTCAAGAGACAGGCTGTGTGAGATTACTTCCCAGCAAAATACAGAAAACATTTTCACTGCAGTGCAGTTTTTCCTTCTCATTCGTGATGTGCCCCAGTTTTCTTTTGGGGGTCCCCCTATTACCCCCAAAACATCCTCACCCGAACCTCAAAAAAAAAATCGTCGATTTGAAGTGACTTTCCAAACTCAGATATGGATCACCCCCCTCCCCAAACAAAAGACCTTCCTGCGCTTGAGAAGGTAAAGAGAACAACAACTAGGCTGATCCCACCATGGCGTTAACGTACAGGAGAGGGAAGAACAGCACACATGGAAACGGCTGAAACAGGTCCAGAGAAACCCAAGCCACTGCTTCAAATTTAACACAGAGATTAGGATGGGAAAGCATCACTGGATGTGGAGCAAAATGTCAGAGCAGGAGGCAGGAAGAGAGACTGTACATTCAAAACAGAACTATTAGATTGAGTCCTATTGAACTGGATCCACTTTGTGAAACAGCCTTGATGTGCTCAACACTTATTTGGTTCTATAAGTCATCTTTTAGGAATTGTTTAAAGCAATGCGGGGCACAGCAGATTTAAAGACACTATACCAGGCAGTGCAATTAAAATGAACATAAAAAAGCACATGGACTTTACTGTTGTAAGTATCGTGGGATTTTATTATGAAATGCAACATTTCCTTTCAAATATTAGATATTAAAAAGCATATGAACACAGTACGAATGAACAAACCTGTACCATGCAGTCTAAATTATTATTATTATTATTTTGGGTGATCTGCAAAAACAATTTCCGTTCAATATTTCATGAAATCTTTAAATCACAGGTCAGGTGGTTACTGTTTCCAAAGTTAATTTCAGGCCACAAAACTGGCCACAGTCGGCCAGATGATCTCTCCTGGTGAATTTATTCATCTGTCCCAATAGCTATGGAGTGTGTATTGTATTACTTCAGCAGGACAGGAATCCTACATTGTAACTCATTGAAGTTAACTGAAAAGTTACACTTCAAATGTACAAATATTTTTTTTAAGTACTGTAAGGGTTAATGGGGGAGGGCATTATTTTTAAATAATCCTTGGGTCACACAGAGTTTATTTGTTTTCACTTGCACAGTTTAACTCACAGGCAGTCCTTCTACTCCAGTGTATAAGCTGTGCAGATCCTGTCCGCTGCTCTGGGCAGGGTTAGTGCGCTCTGCCTGAGTGTCTGCTGGAGCTCAGACCTTGTGTTGCCGGGGGGAGGTTCCTTCCCGTCTGTTTAGTGTCAGATTCGGGTCAGCTGGTGCCAAAAGCTGGACGGCATGAAATTTTCAATCTTTTCCATGGCAAAGTTTAGGGGAGCGAACAGGGTGCTGAAGAACTGCAAGAGACACAAAAAACAGCAGAGAAAATGAAATCCTGCACGAGACAAAATAAACCAATCTGCCTCAGGGCGGGTTCACTTGTCAAGAAACCCATTTGGCAAGCAGAGCCGTTATTTAATAGCTACGATGCATTGAAGCAGGTCTTTTAAAGAAAGAAGAGTGTGGTCACAATTAGAACACTACAGCAAGTCATTTTGCTTTGTCGTTCAAATACTCCCTGTTTATTCTAAACTAGATTGAGATATTCTGGTTACTCTTTATAACGTACAGTAGCATGGCAACACTTTCTGAAATGACACCTGAAGATCGACCTGTTTACCTGAATTGCTGTCAATACTGCAGTACATATTTATAAACACGGTCTATCTGCACCAGACTCACAAATAAACGGTATGCATAGCAGAATTAGAGGAGATAAAAAAAAAAGAGATGCTGCTACAGATTGATCGAATGCCTGTGTGCAGCTAACGCAGTCGCCCTCCGTGATGGTCACACAGGTGAAGTTTGATCCACCTTTAGTCACAACATGCAGTAAAATCTGCCTCGCAGCACCCTTTCGTTCATACTGCAAGAGAGGCGGTCAGCTGTTGCCTAACTAAGGCCCACCTTTTCATTTACAAAATGAAACTCATTTTCCTTTAAGACTCTGACCCACGGTGACCCAAGACACCCTGTGAACATCCCACTGACTCCAGGTTGCAAAACATCCCACTGTTCCCTTACCCAGGCCCCAGGCATCCCGGCCTACTTCACTGCACTGCTACTTCTAACTGGCATGCAATCGCACATCGAACAATGTTTAAACCCAAAGTTTATTCCACCATAAACAAGAGTTTAATGTGTTTATCAAGCCATTAACGGTACAGCCCTACAGCTGCTCACGACAGAATATGGAAGAAAAGGCCTAAAAGAGTACAAACTGATAAAACTCATTTAACAGACCGACTGACTCTTTTTTTCTTACTAACAATACAGTAAAACAAAACTGAAAAGTTAAAAATACTGCCTGATGTTTTGTCACCTTTTACCACATGTATTAACACTTGCTGGGGGTTCAAAAGAGCAATACTATACCATTTTCAGCTTCATATGTTCTTTCCCATAACTGCCAAACAGACTACAAAACAGGTATTTCATACCTCTTGTGGCTATTTTGTTTAAAAAGCGTTGATTGTGAAACAAGATCCCTTTCTGTTAGTTTTGTTCTCCCGTAATGTGAGTGACACTAGGACTCCGTTTCACTCGTAACGTAACAACGTGTCAGCTTCTGAATTCACAGACTCGTGTCTCCCCAGAGCAAGGTGGCCTTGTTTACATGTAAACACACACTGGCTGAACGAGCCCTCACGTCTCTGTGGGAGAACAGCAGCTCCTGAACTGCCCTGAAAATAAAACCCACAGTATTTTGAGCGACTGCAAAAAACAAAAATCACTCAGAATAACAGCAAACATTATAAAAACAAAACCGCCGTTTCAATCTTCTTTAAAATGCATGAAGTGGCAAGGACTCAATAATACTGGATCCACGTGCTTCCCATTCGTGGAGTTTCTCTCCATGTATGAGCTAGCAGAAGTGATTTAGGAGGTCTGGGGGATCATTTGTATAAATAACAGTATTCAGTTTATATAATACATTTACAGATGCAGATACAACTAGCGTATCAGTCTAAACAATTTTATAGATGGCACCATTAAAAAAACACCTTCAGCACAATTCAGCACCAATGATTTACAGAGCTGGGTACAGACGTCTAAATCATGGTATAAATAGCACCATGAAAAGCACCATGCCAAGAATTGCAGCGTTACTGTGTGCTTGAACATTACAAACACAGGCGCTCTTAAAACGATGCAGTACTGTGTGCTTCAACCTGCTTGACCATTACAAACACAGGCGCTCTTAAAACGATGCAGTACTGTGTGCTTCAACCTGCTTAAACATTACAAACACAGGCGCTCTTAAAACGATGCAGTACTGTGTGCTTCAACCTGCTTAAACATTACAAACACAGGCGCTCTTAAAACGATGCAGTACTGTGTGCTTCAACCTGCTTGAACATTACAAACACAGGCGCTCTTAAAACGATGCAGTACTGTGTGCTTCAACCTGCTTAAACATTACAAACACAGGCGCTCTTAAAACGATGCAGTACTGTGTGCTTCAACCTGCTTGACCATTACAAACACAGGCGCTCTTAAAACGATGCAGTACTGTGTGCTTCAACCTGCTTGAACATTACAAACACAGGCGCTCTTAAAACGATGCAGTACTGTGTGCTTCAACCTGCCTGAACATTACAAACACAGGCGCTCTTAAAACAATGCCGTACTCTTGAACGGGTGTGTACTGATGAGCTTGGTGTTCACCAAACAGCATATAAAGTGTGAGCCATCAGACCAAGACCAAGATGCATCTGGGGCTGACAGAGCCAAAGGTAACATTGTCACATGACTTGAATGGAATGAGGGAAGGCTGTTGCTGTCCCGGCAATAAAAGCTCAAAGCGAGACAGATCTGGGAGATGGGTGATTCATACTGAACACTCTATAAACGCATAAGGAAGTCCATTAACATGAAGCTACTTATAATTTCATATAAAAAGTGATATGATAGTGGGAGACAGCATCATTAAATCTTGATATAGGACTGTTTACTATGGAACTGAGAAGCAGCTTTTCCGACGACAGTAACGTGCTTCAGTGAGAGGAGTTCAGTATCAACACAGACCAAGAGGCGGCTCCAGTCCACACCAAGAACGAGGCGTTTATGGCATCGTGTCCAAACAGCTCGTAACATTACTTCACGGATTCATAACACTTTATTTTCAAGTATATAAGCAAAAGGACTTGACTCCAACCCACGCTTTCTAGACGACTGTGCGACTAAGAGTTCAGCTTGCCTGTCGCAGAGATCTCTTACACAGACAACACCAAACGAGAGAGCCAGCGCCATCTAGTGAACAGCTAATGCATCTGTTGTAATCAAAACACAGCTCTGCACTAGACTATGTACTGATCTAGCGTACAATACATATACCTGTCTGTGGCAGACCACTTGAACTGAACAGCATCTCCTGAACTCCTGAGACAAGCACAGACCCATTGTTTCTGTAACTGTAAGAACGGCTGTACACGTTACAAAAAGGGAAGGAGACAGCGAAACAATGTACCTTCGAAGCTTACTCTTTCAACTGCTTACAAAACTATGAGGGGACATTCCTGGGAAACCGAGTGATGTGAAGCGCACAGTATCCCAACTAGAACAGAGCTGTGAGAGAAGAGACTGAGGGGACGGGATCTCCCGCTTTATAAACAGCAGATCAGATCTACTAACGCCTTGTCGTTTCTAATCTTTCAGATTACCCCTGGAATTAAGGGCAGGAGTCAGAAGACAGCTTATCACGAGTAATTCAAATAAGCACCGGGATTTAAAAGAGCATTTGGAAGATTGATAGGACGGTTTAGTCAGCTCCCCTAAGCAGTTCCCACAGATCTGCAGCTTAAAACATCTTGAATACCAATACCAGGGTACTCTTTAACCACTTCCTGTGCTGTAGGTCACATGGTCTGCAGCTAGATGCTAGAATGGAGTTTCGGTGCACAGCAATTGCTGTACACACTAGAACACAAAAACGATTCTAGGGTCACCCTCTTAAAAAGGTTACTCAGACTGTACAATGATACAACCACACTGTATGTAAAGGGCATCTAGAAACAAGTAGAGAAACTAGGAATCTGTCCTAATATCCTGTTTGGACCAACAGATCATTTTAAAAGGCCACCTGCACAGGGCACAGACCCCATGCAGTTTGCATTTTCATAGCAGTGAATGAAAGACAACTTGACAGCGAATGCACCTGCAAAACTGATTCCTTTGATCACTCAACAAGCTACATTACAGAGACAGAGCTCACAGTTCAGAATATTTTGGAAACAGACACCTAGAAGAAGGAAACGTTAGTAGCTGGACTGTGCATACATTCCAGCAAGTTTACACTAAACACTGTCTGAGAAATCCTCACCCGAGACAATGGCTGGAGGGATTTCTCAAACTGGAAGAAATTAGATAGGAAAAGCCTTATTTTTTTCCTCTGCAATGTGGTGCATTTATATTTTCAGTGTTATAAGGAATAATATGTCCAATAGCTTGTATTACTACCAATAACCAGAACTGGTAAGACAATTCTGATTCTGAGCGATCGTTTTTTTTCTTTGTTTTTTTTTTTTTTTATAAGCACCAATACATTTCTGTGAAATAGTTTTGAAAATAAAAAATGAAGCCAATCCTTGGGAGTACATATCACTTTGCTACAATGCAGAACACAAGCCTGCTGATTTAAAACAAACAAAAAAAAAATGCACACTGGATTTTACACACACTGATCTTCCAAAACAAAGCGAGTTCAAACCAAGGAGCTCGGTGGCCTTTGAAACCTGACCTCCTGTGTTGCCAGTCTCTCAGAGAGCTACCATTGCTAGAGGAGCTGCCATTTCAAAATCAACTGGGTCTCAGTTCCATTTGATTAAGGGACTCCTCAGCCTTACTCAAGTACAGTGAAAGACGTCGCCTCGCAAGCTTTAATACATTAGGAGTGAATCTGCTCTCTTTCAAGACCAGTCACGGTGCCAACAAAACTTGGCCTTCCTTAAGAGACATAAAATGTCTATTAAATATAGAAATACTAAACAGACAGCTAATAAATTCAACGAGGCACATTTCAACTAGACGTCAATGTACTCAGCATTGAGAGAGGCTTTCCCAAACTCAATGCCCAGTTAGGGAGATCCAACACTATACCCGCTCAGTACAGAACAGGGGGCTCATATCCAACACTATACCCGCTCAGTACAGAACAGGGAGATCCAACACTATACCCGCTCAGTACAGAACAGGGAGATCCAACACTATACCCGCTCAGTACAGAACAGGGATACCCAACACTATACCCGCTCAGTACAGAACAGGGAGATCCAAACTATACCCGCTCTATCCAACCTATACCCGCTCAGTACAGAACAGGGAGATCCAACACTATACCCGCTCAGTACAGAACAGGGATATCCAACACTATACCCGCTCAGTACAGAACAGGGATATCCAACACTATACCCGCTCAGTACAGAACAGGGATATCCAACACTATACCCGCTCAGTACAGAACAGGGGATCCAACACTATACCCGCTCAGTACAGAACAGGGAGATCCAACACTATACCCGCTCAGTACAGAACAGGGAGATCCAACACTATACCCGCTCAGTACAGAACAGGGAGATCCAACACTATACCCGCTCAGTACAGAACAGGGATACCCAACCTATACCCGCTCAGTGATCCAACACTATACCCGCTCAGTACAGAACAGGGAGATCCAACACTATACCCGCTCAGTACAGAACAGGGAGATCCAACACTATACCCGCTCTACAGAACAGGGAGATCCAACACTATACCCGCTCAGTACAGAACAGGGAGATCCAACACTATACCCGCTCAGTACAGAACAGGGAGATCCAACACTATACCCGCTCAGTACAGAACAGGGAGATCCAACACTATACCCGCTCAGTACAGAACAGGGATACCCAACACTATACCCGCTCAGTACAGAACAGGGAGATCCAACACTATACCCGCTCAGTACAGAACAGGGATATCCTCTGATAAACCCAATGCGATCTGGTTTTACTTTTTAAAGCACAGCTCAGCCTTGTGCCACTGAATGAAACTGACCCCTG
Source organism: Polyodon spathula (assembly GCF_017654505.1). Taxonomy (NCBI): domain Eukaryota; kingdom Metazoa; phylum Chordata; class Actinopteri; order Acipenseriformes; family Polyodontidae; genus Polyodon; species Polyodon spathula. The sequence goes on along the minus strand of NC_054558.1, from coordinate 2,450,291 downwards.
ACATGTAACACTTGATAATAAAAGGATTATTCAAACCTAGTAAATCTTGAAGAAAACCAAACCAAGGCTGTTACGTTTGAACCCCAGGCACTGTGCAGGTTTCAAGAACGCTGCCAGTTACACAGAAACAATCGGCTGTACCCGCGAAAGCAGCTCATCTTGCGAGGGGAGTGATTAAAGGGAGTGCTGGGGTTTAAAGCACACTCTCAAGGACTTCTTCAGAGTGAAACAGAATCCTTAACCATTACTGATGGACTTTCCTTTGATGAACTGTGCAATCACAGAAAGCATGCGTGCAGGACCGACACCAACAGATAACGCAACAGTGAGACTGACCATGTGCCTTTGTCTCCTGACAGTAAAAGGAGACAGCGTGTGTGAAGGGAATGCTAAAAACTGTGCGAGTTTCATACTGAATAGCCAGGAAAAAAGATGGGCTTTCTGTGCCAAAACAACTGCCTTTCCCCTCCATTCTGCACAATGGCAGAAAAGTATTATATTTTGATTGCACTGCGCCGTGGGACAGCAGCCGGGTAACTAGGGGTTACATTAACTGGGACACCTGGCAGTGATGGGGGTTCAGATCTGGGTTAGCAGTAGAATCCTGATTGGACGGCATTAGCGCCCGGTCACTGACTGCGCGGGTAAGGTACTGTTCAGCTAAAAAGATAATGCCTTATAATCACAGTTTTAATTGTGATTGGAAACTATTCAACATTGATTTTATTGCTATTAAAAAAAATTAAAAAAAACTAATTTACAGATTTATTTATCTTTTCAATGTTTTGCACAAACGGAATAGTGTTACTTTAACTATGCAGAGTCACTTACAGCTGGACCTCGGTTTTGCGTCTCATCCGAAGGATGGCTCTACTGCGATAAGCCACTGGCAAGTTACTTACGCCTTTAGCGAAGACTCCCATTAGCTCAGGGAATTGGTGTGTGAGCAGCGCTAGCATTGCAGTGAAAGAACACAGGCCTGCTGTGAAGAGGATGAAGAAAGGAAGCTCCTTCTTGGGGTACACAGAGACTTCATGGAAGGCTGCAGAGGGGGGGAGATGTTGAAAACAGCAGATTATTACAAACGCACAGCGTGGGAAACTCGCACTACTCAGTGTTTTATACTTGGAATGGTCTTTTAATAAGATATTTCAATAATATAATATTAAAAAGGGTTTGAACTCCAGCACTGAGTGGGGTGCAGGGACAGTGCAGGTTTCAGTAACTTACATGGCAGCAGTTCTCTGTCGGCCGTCTCTGTACAGCCTGGGTATGGGTAAAAGAGATGCCCCTTTTCTAAAGGATAAGGAATCATCCGAAATGCTGAAAAACACAAATCTCAGCTTTAACAATACATTTTGAGGAGACTGAACATTAACACAGTCCAAGAGATCAGATATATTTAGAACCTGCAGGTGCAGGGTGCCCGAGCATGACTTGGTGGTGTGTAAGAGGTGTGTGGGGGGGGTCATTTAGTCAGGGGAGTGCAGGTTCCATCCTGGCTGTGCAAAGTTGCAGATCAATATGAAGTAGCAAGCTGAAATGGTTTACAAGATATTCGCAGTTGTCGAATTAAGCAAATTGATTGGAGCAGCTTCATGTACAGACGCAGTCTCTTTCAGATCATGTGTGGCGTTTAGACGATGGCGTTGATTAAGAGATACTTACTGCCTTCCCATGTGCAGTGCAACAGATTCAGGGCTCCCTCTACCCTCTTCCAGTGCTGCAGGTGAAAGAAGGCGTAGGCCACCGCTTCACTGTCTCCTCTCTTCAAAACGTGCTCTGGCGGCAGTATCACACTCTTCATTTCTAGTAAATACTGCAACGAGAAACAGCAGATTGATTCCCGGGCAATGCGCTTCACAGAGACTTCAAAAGGCCCCTAATAATCCCAGCTAGTGGGATGGACGAATAACCAGTGAGCCCACGAAGGGTTTGGCCGTGCGGTTTACACTTGTCCTCATGAGTTAAATACCCACGGCACCCCTTGAGTGTTAATGGAGTCCTCCGTTTACATCCTCGTCCTCGCTGCATTATCACTGTACTGTGCATGCACGTACATTAATGACATAAACTACAGAAACAACAAGATTCACAGCAAGTCTAGGGATTTCACTGCCTAACTCACTCACTTACCAGGACCACTTACAAAATCCTTTGCTGTCTCTTCTGAATTGTTTATACCAGCCCCATCAATTACAACAACAGACAACACATCAAAACGAGACTTTGTACCCGATTATGCAAATTCTTTAAACTGTTAACAGCCTGTGCCTCAGTGTAAACTTTGTTACACAGTGAACATGAAGGTATAAAATGAAGCACCCCATGTTCAGGTGGTGTAGTCAGTACTGCACGCTGCTCTGTGAGTTTGAACCGTTCCAGATGGGCTGGAGCTGGAGAGTGACAAATGGATTTATACCAAACCGTAAGATTATTTACTAATCCTGTTTTGCAGGCTGACCTTTTCCCCCATTCACTTTGCTGAAAGAATGCACCCGAGGTTGTGCCCTCAGTGAATAAAGTACAGTTACTGCCTGGCTGAGTGGCTTCTCCCTCCGAGCAATCTGGCCTAACACGTCCAGGGTTATCCACTTGCTAATTCCCTGGTAATCCTCTCGAGTCCATTTTTCCAGAGCAACGACCGCCGGGACACACACACACAGGTCCTGCTGTGGGAGAGCTGGCTGGGAAGCATGACCTTTGACACAGCTCCTCACCCAGCTAGTGATAAAATGGACACATTTAGAGACCCAGCATG